>NW_008626533.1:92856-110930 GCF_000691845.1 Merops nubicus
CACACTACCTTCAGGGCCCAAGGAAGCAATATGTTACAAACGCAGGATTTCTCCTTTTTTTTTTTTCTGTTTTGTAACCATGGTAAAACAATAGAAATGAACTTTCCCTGAACCTTTCTCCTTTAATGGCCTGGGTCCATGTTGACCCAGCAATGCAAGCTGGAACCTGATACTATCAAACTGACTGCTGCTAAAGCAATCAGATTCAGCAGAAATTATACACAGTGCATTATAATACTAATTTCAGCATCCCACAAAGCCAATGCAAAGGCAAGCTATTAAAGTATTATATTCTATTGTTTAAAAGTGAGATTAATTCAATAGCTTAAATGCACCCAAAAACACTGAACTAAATGGCAGACTGTACAACTATATTGTTATTCTTTCATAATTGTAATACTGTAGCAAAGTGAAATTGCAGATAAGGTTCTCCCTTCCCCTCTCCCTTAAAAAAAAAAAAAAAAAAAAAGCACTACTGGATGAATTATTAGTAAACAGATGATTTGAGCCATTACAGGTTCATATGATCCTGCATTTGAATGAGGCATGTAATTAAATTATCAGAACTTTGTTCTAAATGCTTGAAAGAAGGAGAGCACGATAACCATGTTTTTAAAAGGCAGAATAACAGAAGAATTTTTTTTTCCTTATAGAGGACTACAGGCAACTAATGTATGAAGGCATAATTGATTAATTCCACTAATTAAGATATTTGTTATTCCTGCAATCGTAGCTTGATAAATAATGTATTAGATGTGGCATCACTTCCCATCAGTTCTAGAAAGACTGTGATGATGTTTCAAATTCATACTACTGTTTTTTTTTGGAAGCTGAATAACTCACTCCTATATTTGTCCAGCTAATAGCAAGTAAACTATATTTTGAAGCTATAAAGAAGTTAATTTTTAAACAGTAAACATGTCATTACAACATATTGTAATAATTTAATAATTTTTTTCATTGACAGCTGATTTTTTTAAAATGTTTTAAGGAAGACTATTAATTTAAACTAGTCCAAACTTTCAAGAAGTAAGTGTTTGGTCAAAGTCAGTCATTTATTATGTTTCTCTGGAGAGTAAGAGATATCCTCCAAGATCTATTCATCCTCTTCTCTACCAAGTCATCAATGCTAAGATGATGTAAATCACTTTTGGGGTGTGTTTGTGGCTACAGTGGTTACACAGAGACCCTAGTCACCTATTAGGTATCTGCAGCTCTAACCTTTAACACAGCTATGGCAAAAAGAGCAGCAGCCACTAACTCGTATACAATAGTGTAGGTCGCTTATTCATAGTGAGAACTACACAGACAGAAAGATTTTATCCAAGCAGAGGGATACAACTCTACTTTCTTAAAAAGAAAACTAATTGCCATCATGTAGGCAGGTCAGGATAATAATGTTGAGACTCAAGAAGACACTGCGAGATCTACTAAACTACAAAGAAAGGGAAAAAACAATGTAACATTAGTAAGACTGTTCATCTGGGAGGAGGAATTCTGCCTTTGTTCTACAGATTCTGCCTCATTTACGTTAAAACCTTATTTATATATTAGAACTCAACTTTTTCGCCTGATAAGAGGAATGCCCTTAGCATCATGACACAGACCCATACTCAGTTTTTCTCTTCTCCAAGAAATCTTTCATTCTTTTCCACACACTTGAACAGCTTCAACAGGGACGGAGAGTTTCCTACCCCAGAACAAGTATGGTCTATTTGTGTTAATCAGTCTTGCCGACCAACTTACTGCATTTTCTCAGACAACGTTACTGCTACCCCATGGGTCCCCCACATCCCTGTTTGACAACTAAACTGTTGCCACCTTTTCACCAGAAGAGTTATCAAGCATTGGAACAGGCTGCCCAGGGAAGTGTCCCTGGAGGCCCTTAAAGACATGTAAACATGGTGCTTAGGGACATGGTTTAGTGGTGGAGTTTGGAGTATTATAACTACAGGTGGATTCGATCTTAGGGTTTTTTTCTAACCTAAATGATTCTATGATTCTAACATTTCTTCTCTTTCTGTGCCATGTTTTTAAAGAAGGTGGTGACCACTCCACTTAAGACTACAGACACTCATTACACAAGCACATCACTCCATGCCCATCATGTATAACTTCCTTCACAATAATTACATATAGGAAATTAATTTTCTTTGGGTTAAAATCAAGTTAGTATGTGACCATGCTGACCAGAAGGGGATTATAATCCCTTAAATTTGTACATGAATGAGAACATGGTAAAAGTTTAAGCCGGCTTGCAGCAGCAGCAATCACACCACTGAAAAAAGCACTTAAGTCAAATATGCCTTTATATTGTTGTGCTTCTCTACTCTGCATGTGCATATGAATTTTCATCTAATAAAGTCACAACATACAGGGGCAATGATCTACTGCTCAAGATACAACATAAACAACTAAAATGAGACTCAAATTTAGTAGTTTATTACTACAGTAGTGTCCTGTTTGTGTGGACATGTGAGACAGCAGTCCCAGTCTAGTGTGTTTGGAAAAAACCTAGGACACAATGATGCTAACATGACTATAAATATGTTATGAAAATCACTGATTTTAAATAGGGAAAAAAAAAAAAAGATGCTTTATGGAGGAGAGAGGAGAGAGAAGAGATGCTTTGTGAAATGCAGCCAGTGACTACTAGGTTGGAAGATTTTTTCCATTGCAGTTTCCCAGCCTTTGTCTATAACAACTCTATAACTCTCTTCCACTAAGTGCACTTTAACACTTTTTCCTCCAGGTACCCATTTTTTGCCTTTCTTTCGGACATTCTAAATTGGCTTGACTGATTTTTCACAATTCATTTCTACTTCCAGCTATCCAAGTCTGATCTGCCTCTTCTGAGTTTCTTCTTCAGAAAATTGTAAAGCGTGGCAAGTGAGCCAGTTCCACGAGGTGGAGGCAGTGAGCAAAGAGAAGAGGAAAACCGAAATGTTTCCCTTCGAAGCACAAGCTCAGGATCATGAAAGGGCCTCTGTGTTGTAGCATGGAGCAAAGGTTGCACAGGAATTTATTAGAATCTCCACTGCCTGGATTTGGCATGAAAGAGGACTCACTTGATACCCTTCCAGAATCGTTACTGTGCCACTGTTGACAACAATGGTCATGAGCCCTTTTCTTTATAATCAAAGGAAAGACTCCCTTTTATTTTTGTGGGAATTGTATCATACCCATGATAGCTCACAGAAGACAGAGCCAACCCACATCCTCAAAATACCATTGCTTCTAACTTGCAAGACCTTGGTCAATGTCTCAGTTTAAAGAAATTAGAGAGAATAGAACTCAGCAACATAGAGTATTTGCTCTTCTCATGTCACAAGAGGTGCAAATTTCTTGATTCTGGGGAAAAAAAAAAAAAGCCTCATGAAAATGAAAGTGGGAGAGAGAATAGCTGAGTGCAAAACAGCTCTACAAGTAGAATAAAAAAGGAAAGACTAATCCTCACACAGAGGAAAAGATGAAGAGACAAAAGAGAAAACTTCCTGGCAATGGTACTCCTTAGTCCTATAAAATGACAGAAGTTGTAAAGTATTAACAACTACAGATTGAATCTCCTGAAGGTGGATTATTCTGCATGTACAGGATACCACAAAGCCTTCTCCACTTCCAAAAGGTAAGAGGTCTGCTCACTGTGTTACTTTTTCCCAACCACAGATCAAACCCTTCCGGATAAACTTGGAGGGTTGGACAGATACCCCTATGGATCTCTGCTTCTCAAAATATCAGGGAGTTGGTAAAGATGCTTATGAGAAATATCCATTTTATTATAGTATTGTTTGCAACTAAACAGGATTGCACCCCAAAATACAAACTTGCACACTAGGAATATGTGATGAATAAATAAATAAATACTGGGGAAAATAAACTATTCCTGCAACATGTTATATACATGTTTACTAATAACATAACCATATATAAAACTAAAAACATGTACGTTTACTAATAATTTTCTTACATTTGGTGTTTACGTTCAGAAGTATCTGAATATTAAAATAACTTTTAATTCGTTTCCATAAACCAAATTAATTAACATACAAGAGTCTGCAAACTGGAAATAACCTCTACCTGATCATATATAAGTCAAAAATCAATGAAGTTTTCATGTATCTTAATACATTTTGAAGACTATTAATATGAAAATATGAAAAATAGGGATAAAATATGGGAACCATTATTACTACAGACACTGTATAGAAACAACTTATTATCCTAATTTAACCAAATTACCATATAAAAATAGAATACGGTTTAATATTTGTCAGCATTAAGATATGACTGGAAAAAACTAATAGCAAAAAGTACTAATTGAATCGAACAGAATTTTGATTCACTGAAAACATTTTTTTAAGAAATCTGTGTAACTGTATTGTCAATCAAATAACCTAAAATATTAAGTCGTCATTGCCCTTTTAAATCCTTTCAACTAGAATTCCCTAATTGTTCCCTCACTTTATCTCTCTGTACCAGTAAGTAAATAAATTAACAAAATAGCTTTTATCGCACAGAATAACCTTTTAACTGAAGGATTATCTCTGGTTTATTTTTCATTTCTTTCTCTGCAGATAGCAGTTCATGCCTCATTGATTAGTTTGCTGAGGTGGTGACCAGAAATGAAAACAAGGTCTCTCAGATATTGCCAAGACCTGTAAATATTAAAAAAAAAAAAAAAAAATAAAAAAAGGCACCAAAGCTAACAGATGTTATGTTTCCAGAATTCAGTTTCTAAGACACTGAGATTGAATAGTCAGGAGAGGTTTATTTATTGCAATCAGCCTGTGCCAGGATGCAATTCCCCTCTTCTAAAATGTGAGCTGTGTGGTTTGGTTTTAGTTTGCTTCTCATTTATACGTTTTCAAGATTTGAATTTTTCTTTCTTCTTTTCTCATTAAGTTTCACTTTTAAAACATGGCAGCACTCTAATGATGTGTTACAGAGCCGTGGATCAGTGCTGCCTGAAAACAAGATTTTATATGTCTTTCTAAAATAAATTCTTTCAAAAAGCTGAATTCCATTTGGAATATTCACAAATATTGTATCCAGTAAAATGTTAATCTGGGTGTCTTGACATCTTTCTGGTTTGTGTTTTAAATTATCAATTTTTAGAAGAAACTTTTAGTTTTCATGGAAGAAATTAACTGCTCTGTATGTTGAAGTTCTCCGTCACCATATTTTAGTGAGCCTCATTCCTTAACTAAAGGACCCTGATTTCAAGTGCAACAGAAATTCAGCTCTTCTGCTTACTTAGACTTCATCCCCTTTATGGAGTCTACCAAATCACCAATAGGGATGATACTTTCTATGACATGAAAAAATTATTTTATCAACAAAGTTCCCCTTGGACTGAAAAAAATAAAAATTAAAAAAAAAAAAGAGTTACCATTGCTGCTGGGCTCAGAACATGAATACTAAACCAAATACTAAACATGTATTAGAACGATCAAAGTTTCAAAGAATAAATAATGTGAATTATGCATATGCCAGTATGTTTCAAAGATTGTTGAATAACCTATATAAACAGTCACACAGTTCTCCTGCCATTTGATGCAACTGAAATTTCGTTACTGGCCTCTGGATAAGAAAAACTACGAGTCACATGAGGCAGATCACACAGTTATTTCTTAAATGTGACAGTTTCACTGACACATTGACATACCATCTTGAACAGAGATGGAATATTTTTAACAAGGCAACTTCATGTCCCCCTCTTTTTCAGTTGCCAAAAAATATGGAAAATTAACTACAATTAATACTACCATGCTCTGAAAGTTTTAACTTAACCCCACAGAACTGAAGATAATGCAATGTTAATTTTTTCAGACCTCTGTTACCTCAACCTTGCTTTACTCATAAACAGATTAAAAGATAATAATTTGCATACAAGATGTACATGGACTCCTCCAGCATATGAACAACTGATTTCAGACAAGTGTTATATGCATAACAACATTTCAGGTAAAATAATCTGTCACTATGGCAAGTAGCATAATTCATTCATTTGCAACATTGCCACAACATGACAAATCATGAAAAGTAGGAAAGCTTTTTTTTTTTTTTTTTTAATGTCCTTGGAGGAGGCATCAAGCACCGGTTTTAACATTAATTAGGCTAAATCTGATAACATGGTTTAATTACACAGCACAGACTACTGTTTGTATCAAGTACCCTCCTGGTAAAAATGAAGGCCCTCATTCAAGAAATTGCTTACTCATGTGTACAAATTCCTTTAAATTTAGGACAGAAAATCTCTTTGATAAAAATAAAATGTTGAGGTGTTACCAGTGATTTAAGAGGTCACTTGCACTGTACAGTTGAGAAGGTGTATCTCAGACCAAGAATATGTTCCATAAAACTCCCCTTCTCTTATTTTTATTTAAAATAAAAAACACAGCAAATGAAAGAATTGGATTACCACATCTCATGCAAGACAGCAAGTTCTGATGAGCTGACAATAAATGCAACATTCACATGTACATTCATCCATGCACATGTAAAATATTTTTTGCTATCTTTAATGATGTAAAGTTCATAAAGATCTACAATGACAAATATATTTTTTCCTCTCAAATTTACTTTCTTCTCAACCACTGAAAATTGAAAAAAACTACCAAAACTCAGTAAGAAATAGCAGAAATTATTACTAATTTTTAGATTTTGTTATTCTCTTTTTCACCCTAGTAATACTGAGCAGTTATAGTTCTTGCTTCAGACACAAGAAAAAATGTATTTGTTTCATTTCAAATTTATTTAGTAAATCACAAATATGGAATCACAAGAGTCACACAGGACTAAAAGCACACAGGACTGGATTTCCTGTATTTTTTACTAAAGAAGCATAAATTGATGTCCGATTACCTACATTTGCAGAACCATTTTGAAATAATATCTCGCATATGATAAAATACTATGGGTGTTTACCTACTTTATTTGTGCTTTGGTCTATTACATTTTCCTATTAATTAGAATTTTCTTAGCTATTAAAAACCTTTTCTTAGCTTTTTAAAAGAAAGCTTCCTTCTTCTATTGACCCTATTTCTACACAAAATTAAAATCAACACATCAAAATATTAAAGTTCCTGATGCTTATTCCATGACTCCAACAGCATGCTTGCATAATCAAGGCAATGGGCTATAAATTTTACAGGATTTCAGATTATTATAATTTCCATTGATTTTCATCCTTAAAATAAGATAATACTGTGCTAATAATACTTAGGGTCAGAACACGTTCACAAAAAACACCTAAGTGGAGAAACACTTTTATTTCTGTCTTATTAAATGATGTAATAATTTTCATGGGATCCATCTGCTCAAAACTTAATATCACAGACATGTTCACATGGATATGCCCATAAAAGCTCTGGGAACTGATAAAACAGGAAATAAATTTCCTAACTATTTTTAATTTTTAGCCAGTGCTTTCATCTGCCTCTCAATCCATCAAAATCTAAAGTTATATTTTAAATAAATTGAAAAAGTATTAATTTTCAATCCTTAGAATACCAAATTGTTTAACTTTTCCATGTTATGAACTAGATAGTGTCTCTGTTTTAATGAATTATGAGCCCTTTGCCTGTTAAGTTGTCCTTGATCTAAAGATTATGCTCCCACTAAAGGTACATTATACAAATGTCTATATTCAGTCATCTTTTGTCAATGCTTTACTATCCATTTAAAAGATCAAGATCAACATAAAGGTAATAAAATGATACATAATAGCAGGCAGTTATGTTCTCTGTACTTTACTTATCAGTTCTAACTAAGATGTCTTTATCAAAAGGTTCATTTTCATGCAGTAGTGAGTTTATATCAATCAGTTATTCCTTACACCTGTCAGAACGTTCCTACATCCAGATAAATGTGACTGTTATCAGATACTGGTAGAAGGATAATGTAAAACTCCTTTATGAAAACTATTCTTTATTACTGCTCCACAGATGTTTCCTGTTATAAATATCCTACATTGTAACAAACAATACTAATGGCTTTGTGTGAAGAAAGAAGAAAAGTCACCTCAATATACAGCCCTTCAATGCCAGAAGCAAATTTGTCATCACCATGTCAGCATTTTGTAGTATATATAGAAAGCACCACACATGCAAAGCACCAAATGCATTCTTCATACATTTTTCAAAACAATAAAGAAAACTCATTTTTTAAAATTTCAGTTATCATGGCCAAATCGATTAAGTGGACCTGAGTGAGCTGTATTATACCAGTAATTCTGAAGTAAAGCTCCCCATTAACCAAAGGGGTCTCTATTTAAAAACTGAGGGCACGATATCTTCATACACATTTACATAAGATGGCTTTTTTTTGTATCTACCCTAAAAGATATTTAATAGATATTTTATTCCCCTCGTGAAAATTTAAGAAATTAATATGGCTAGAGGTGAACTGAAACAGCCATAATCCAACAATACAAACTGAGTATCAGAATGGAATATGAAAAACTAACACATCTTTAGTCTATTGGAGCCTTTAGTACCGCAGGACTACAAAAGTAAGCATTTTTTTTTTTGTAAGCATTGTGGCAGTAAATGTGTTTTTCCAAACCTCTAATATCAAGCTCTTTCTTCACAGAGTAACCATTTGTAGCCAAGTTTTCATACAAAACCTAGTTGACCACACTCTGTCCCATAGATACAAAATTTTAAAAAATTAGTCTGTCTACTACATCATATTTTCATTGCTGGTTGTAAGGCAATGACTGTAAAAGAAGGAAGCTTCTGACCCAATATTAGGGTGAGAGAAATTTAGAAAATAGTTAAGTAAACATGAATTAGAAACAGATGAGGAAAGCAGTACTACATTTTAATTTTGTATTCAAGAGCACTGGATATATATTTTTTTAAATATCTCTTCTGCTCAATTATTGTTTTATCTGTTTTGAAACAACAGTAACAAGAAGACTGAAATACTTTTTCTTGTCCCTCTAACTTCATTTGTAGGTACCTGTGAACAGATCTTCTAAGGGTATGTTTCATAAGATTTTCTAAGCGCATCATAGCAGGTATCCCTATACTGCCTATAGCAGCAGGAGCATGGTGGAAAAAAAATTATCTTTTGCCAATGGCAGTTGCATAGCAGCTTCCAGCCTCTGTACATCAGTCTGCTCTACAATAATGTTATAAATTTTCCATTTAAAGCAAATCCCAAACCAAAACGGTTACATTGTACCAGCTACAGATATCCACAATGGGTAAGACAACTCACTATGACATCATAAGACAGTTACTTTAGCAATATGAATAATGTACTCTGATTTTTAATAATCTTTACTTTCAGTTTAGATGGCCATTGTGCAAGCAGGTAATCCGTGATGTTGTGAAATTGAAAACATACCAAAATTGAATAGCAGAGGGGCTGGAACTGTTATAACTTTTGATCTTTACATCCCCTCTGCTTTGTTTCAAGGAGGTCAAGAACTTTCTTTTCAGATATGTACTAGTATCTCTGGGATCTGCCAACTATTCCCATGACTCATACCTTTCAGAGCTGTTGCCAAGCCTACCTGGCGCCAACCAAGTCCTATGCGATGTAGGCAAGTCAAGAGCAGTTAAAAACACCAAACTGCATGTATAATTACTATATTTTGATTATTCAACAAATGCTTCAAACCTTCTGATCTAACACTTCTGCATATGTGCCATTTGTCAGTGTTACTGAAAACAAAGCTACATATCAGACCTTCACAAACATTTCCGTCCTACACAGCAACCAACCACACTGAAAATGCTGGTCTCCCTTTTAGGCAGAGCCTGAAATTGTTACCAATGCGGTAGGCTGAAGAGGCACTTTAACAAGGCCATGACTTTTGGTTTCGTTATGTGAATCCACTTCTGGAGTAAGAATTTTATTTATTTGTGCTTAATGTAATTACAGCTTATTTATATTGTTTTAAATGGATAAAACGCCACAAGATGACTAGCTGATTTTTTTTGATCCATGTTTGAAAACTACTTGCTCTGATTATATTTTGCTCCAATTTGTGGAATATGCAAACATACCAATAAGGTCTAGTAATTCTACTTTTACTTATGTGAGTATTTGCATTGACTAAACAGCTGGACAGCCGTAACTATAGCATGAGATATGGTGAATCTGTAATCAGTGAGCTTCTTAAGGTACTGAAGCTGTGCACAAAGGCCGGCTCTCCCCTCACCTTCATCACACACACACTTCTGGAGCTCAGAGAGGAGTGAAGGGGGAAGACAGGGCTCAGAAAAAGTAATGTAACTTCATATGCATGTGGGATGTGGTGACTACATACCAAACTGTAATTTGGTTTATTCAGGTGCTTTCAGTGTTTCCAGCACTACTTGGGTCTGGCACTCAGTTTTGACAACAATAGTAATATAATGATGGGGTTTACAATACAAACATCAGTTCCAAATACTAAGCTAGTATTAAATAAATTAAATAATACTGAGTAGACACTGGCACTGGAAGTATGTTCAAGCACCACAGCACAGCTAGCTAGGAGAACGAAAGCCCAATTCTACTATCAGTGTAGCTTTTCCAAAGCCAAAGGAAACAAGTTAATCAGCATTATTTTATAAAATATGTATATAAATGGAATTATCCACCAAAATGTGTACTGGTAGCATAAATCAAGTACAGCAAGTAACTTGCCTCATTTTTTTCCTCAACTAAAATGCATAAGTACGTAAAGGCATGGGACACTATGATCTATCTATGAAAATAAATAATCACTGCAAAGACTTCTCCAAAATTTTTATACCTTCCACACTTTGTATAATACCTTCACACCACCTTTAATTTCAGGGTTCTTCTACGATTTCCATTAAGAGTCTCGTTTCATAGAAAATGTTTCTGTAAATACATCAGCAACAAGAGACGGGTTAAGAAGAATCTCCATCATTTATTTCATGCAGACAGAAACAGTGATTAAGGATGAGGAAAAGGCTGAGGTTTGCCTTCTTTGCCTCAGTCTTTAACAGCAAGACAAGTTGTTCTCCAGGCATACAGCCCCCCAGGCTGGAAGACAGAAACAGGGAGCAGAATGAATCCCTCATAACCCAAGAGAAAATGGTGTGTAACCTGCTGCTCCATTCAGACACACTCAAGTCTACGGGGACAGATGGCATCCACCCAAGGGTACTGAGGGAGCTGGCAGAACTTCTCACTAAGCCACTCTCTATCATTTATCAGCAGTCCTAGATAACTAGGGAGGTCCCAGTAGACTGGAGGTTAGCAAATGTGACACCCATCTACACAAAGGGATGAAAGGGAAATCCGGAGCCATTCAGGCCTGCTACTCTGACCTCAGTGCCAGAGAAAGATATGGAGCATCTTGATTGCCATCATGAGACACATACAGGACAACCAGACAACCAGGCCCAATCAGCATGGGCTTATGAAAGGCAGGTCCTGCTTGACTAACCTGATCTCCTATGACCAAGTGACTCACTTAGTGCGTGAGGGAAAGGTTGTGCATGTTGTCTCCCTGGCCTTTATTAAAGCCTTTGACCTTTGACAACACTTCCACAGCATTCTGCTAGAGAAACTGGCTGCTCACGGCTTGGATCGGTGTACTCTTCACTGGATGAAAAACGGGCTGGATGGCCCAGAGTACAGAGAGTAGTGGTGAATGGAGCGCAACACAGTTGGCTGCCCAGGGAGGTCGGGGAGGCACCATCCGTGAAAGTATTTAAAAGACATGTAGATGAGGTGCTTAGGGACTTGGTTTAGTGGTGGACTTGGTAGAGTTAGGTTAATTGTTTGACTCAGTGATCTTAAAGGTCTTTTCCAACCTAAGCAACTCCATGCTTCTATCCCTGCTAACAATTGTTCAGATAGATTTCAGTTAGATGTCTAGAATGTAACTGATGTATTTATCCACCTTATCATAATTTTGTAAATATTATAAAAGCATCTCCCATGTCAGTTATGATCAGATTATTAGGTGGCTTATGATACTTTAACACAGAGAGTATCACCTACAATAACTTTTCGAAACCCTTTACATGCAAAGCATATCTTATAGGCTGTCAATATTATTGCTGCATGCAAAAAACACATTCCATGTTTGCAATCCCACCAAGGCAAAATCAAATGCTAAATCAAAGAATTCAGTATCACTTACCTCTTTAGAGGTGAACATACTGAGGCCTAGAGCAAAAGTAATCAATCAGATAACGTGTGTAAACCAAGACACGTATTCCAAAACTATTGGAATATTAAGTTCCAGTAAATCTCATTGCTTATTATTCCCCATCTAAAAGATGAACACATTAAAAAACTGTGAAGTTCAAGAAAAACTAAACTCAGTTTTTGCTTGCTGTAACATATAAAGCTGAAACATGATAGACTCAACAAGGTGACTAAAGGAGTACATCCATTACAAAATGTTGCATTACACTTAAAACTGAACAAAACTTGCTCTTTATCATTAATAGAGAGGTAGATTCAAAACTGAATCTCAACAGAAATTAGCTGCAAATGCCATGGTTATAGTGAAAGACAAATACAGGAGACATAAAGCAAACCTAATCCTAACTCAGAATCATTGAAAATTTTAGTTTGAGAGGAATCTCCACAGATCATCTTGTCCAACCCATCTTCAGGGGAAAATCAACAAGAACAGGTTACTCAGGGCCTTCTCCAGATGAGCTTTCAGTGTCTCCAGGGTTAGAGAACCCACAAGCGCTCTAGGCAATCTGTTCCAGTATTTAATAACCCTCATGGTGACTTTATTTTTCCTTTTATCTAGATAGAATTTTCCTTGTTGCAACTTAGGACTTCCACCTCTTGTCTTTTTGCAGCACTGCCCTGGGAAAAGTCAGGCTGGCTCTCTATATATAGTCAGGTTCTTCTCTATATATCCCTTTTAGGTAGCTGAAGACCTCAAAATTCCTCCTTCTGTCTTCTGATCTTAACACTGAATAGTCCCATCTCCCACAGCCCATCCACACTGGCCATGTGCTCCAGCTCCAAACCACCTTGGTGGACTCCACTCCACTTTCTTCACTACATGCATACCTCTCTCCTACTGAGCCCAAAACTGGACTCAGTACTACAGATGGACTCTTGCCAATCCTGAAGAAGAGAGGAGGACAATTAGTTTTCTTGACATGCTACCTATGTGCTTGTTATCCTAGTACAAGGTGAGCCATCTTCACTACAAGAGCATACTCATGTTGGCTAACTTATTTCAGATAGTCCTCAGGCTTTCTCTCTGTAAAATCAGTAAAACTCTCAACTAACAAGATGGAGGTTTAATCCCTGGCTGAAAAAGAAAAAAAAAAAAAAAAAATTAGGGTTTCTTTGACTGTGAAGAGAATGGATTTTGAAAGAAAATGTATCAGATGGAGGGGGCTGAAAGTTCTCTTTATAGTGTAAATTCCATCAGGTGGGAAACAGGCCTAGCCTTGTGATCTAGAGGCTGAGAGATTCAAGCAGTGTGGACATCTCTCTGCTTCCTCCACAGCCAAGGACAGGTGCAGCAGAGTGATTCTGCTCCTGTGAAACTGGAAAAATTAGTGGTTCCTCTATCCATGCAAAACAGAGTGGTAACTCTAGATCAGTCAGCTAAAAGCTAATTTGAATCTGGATTTGTCTATACTGGTAAATAAACCACACCATTTTATTTCTCTGATCAGGACACCAAAGGGCACAACACAGCTAAATCACCTTCCTCCCCCAACCATACCAGGTTAGAAATTCGATGCTTGCACAAAACCCTGACCTGTTGAGTTTAGTGGTATATACACAGCCATTTAAACTGCATTTGTGGAATGAATCTAGTCATGCAGAATTGGCACAGTGCTGAGGATGTCAATTCAAGTTCATAAATGCCGATAGCCAAATCGAGATCTGTAAAAAGGTCCTTTTCAAGGAGATCTTATAATCACCTCTCACAACTACAGAAAATACACTGGGCCTGATTCCTCTCACAACATGAAATTCATGCTTTGCAGAGTAACCATGCATATTTCCACTTAATATATTTGTTATAAATTTCATTCAGGTCTTCGTGAAGGCAGTGAAACTCATGCAAATTGTGGCATACAGCTGGGCCGTGAATTATAGTTTGTTAAATATCATTACAGAGATATTTTATCTTGTGACACTCCGTTTGGATCTCATAATTGTGAATTCAAAGACTCCCTCTTTTCTTTCACCTTCATTCATCCTTTTTACTTTTAAGATCTAAATGAATGTTCATATTTAGCACAGAAAGAGCAAGTAAATAAAATTAGTCCACAAGGAATAAAATATGTGCCATATATGTATGCATGCTAACTACAGGTTTCAAAGTTCTTGTTTGAATTTCTACAGTTTCCTTTAGAAAAAAATATACGAAGATAGACAGGTGGAGATATATATATATGAAACTACATATGTGTATAGAGATAAAGAGATATAAATCTTCATATAGGAAGAAATTAGAGCATTCAGTGACTGAGATACCTTGTTTGCTTATTTCTCTAGGTAGGTTGCTGATTTTTCTATTAAATAGAATAGTATCCACTGATAAAACCAATCTAAGTCTATGTTAACTAACTCAATATAAAAATTTGGACTTTTTTTTTTTTTTTCTATTTCTAACTACTATTTGTATTTCACAAATGGAAGTCACTAGCCAGAATGGAGTGTCTCTAGGCAAGTAACAGTAAGGAATCATTTAAAGCTCATTTGTTAAGCCCAGCCTGATAATATAAAAGTCTATATTGTAAATGCAAAGCCATGTCTGAAATAGCTCATACAGGCTGTGAAACACCAACATGGCTGAATTAAACACCTCCTGTAAAGAGCTATGCTCCCAGGAAAAGGATCATCTTTCTCTCCCCACCCTTATGCTAGTTCATTAACTGATAAACTATTACCACACCGGGGTCAATACTAGAGCTGCTTATTTAAGTTCTTCATGGAGCTGAAGGGACTCGTATACCCTTTTGTTGACACAGTCACCATTTGAAGTTTGTGAAAAGAAAATGTCAGCATTCAGATAAAATAATTGAAAAAAGATGTCTTCTGACACCTGTCTTTAAAGCATAAAAGCGCCGCAAATTACTTGCAGTCCTGAAAAGGACATGTATCTAGGTTCTATTTTAGTAGAGGAGAATGAGAGACTAGAAATAAAAATCACTTTTACCTCTCGCACTTCCCTTGCTTTTTCTTCAGCCGTCCAAAAGTACATGTCATCTGCACTCAAATTTGGTATCACATATCCATTCAAACTTGCTACTTAAGCATTTGCCAGACCTGTTAACTGTGTCTTGATAATTACAGACAGCAGTCGTCTGTATTTGGATAAGAGCCAGTCCTGCTTTATCTTTTCCTTTCCCCATCAAATAATTTGAGAATTCATCTGCTTGTTAGAATTTTGAGAGCACACACACACTCAATTACAAATATTCTATTCTTTCTCTTTATATCTCATGCATGACTCTAGGGATACGTACAGGATGCAACACATATCAGAGTAATCAAAGAACACCCATACTGGGTGAAAACAAAGACCTATCTACCCAGGTATCCTGTCTCTGATGATGACAAGGACCAGCTGCCTAGGGACGATTTATAGAGAAACAAAACCACATAGTGATACAGTATCAGGATACGTTCAAAGTCTTTCACCATCTTTGGTGGATTTTTCTCACCTAAACTTTAATAATTTTCTGAACCTGTGTCAATTTTTGGCACCTACAACGTCATGTGGCAGAATACCTGGCAACTTAAGTATGAAATGTGTGAAGCAGTGACTTGTTTTTATTAAATCTGCTAGTTTCTTTTGATGACCTCTAGTTCTACTACTAGAAGAATGCTCCCTTCTGATCTTGTTCCACTCCCAGTTTTACAGACCTCTATCTTACCCTTCCTCTGTTGCTCTGTTTGTTCCTAAACTCGAGTAATCTTTTTTCCTATTCAGGAAAGTTCTAATTCTTTGTTGCCATATTGTTTATGAAGTTACTTGAAAAACATAGGTCTTATTACAACCAACATGAGACTTTTGAAGTGACCCTTCCCAATCAGCAATCAGAACAAATAAAAAATGGTTTGTTTCCTATGTTTTAACCAGATATTTTCCAAATGACCCATGGCAGCATAATTTCCCTGCTCTAGAACCTTGCTAAAAGCTTTTTTTGAGAATCCAAGTAAGTTTTATCAACTGAATAGCCTTTTCTTGCATAGTCATTAAGCCTTTTAGAAATTCCATACAGAGAAGCAGTGTACTCTTCCTCAATATAACATATTTATCTAATGCCCATTAGCGTTATTCTTTCTACTTATTTCTGAAGTATACATCCAGACTTCCTGCTCTGTAGTTGTCAGAACACCCTCTAGGACCTCTAGGACCCTTTTTGAGCATTGTATTTGCCACCATTCCACTGACACCAATAGAGTTTTAAGCAGGAGCTTACATCTTTCCGTTAACAGTTCAGCTCTTTCATTCCTGACTTCCCTTTAAACCATAATGCCATTGGGCATTTGGGATTCATCTTGTCAATTTGTCCTACACCTTCTTTTACTGACCTTCTTGTACAGCTCTTGTACAGCTTTTTATTTATGCTCCCAGCTACGCAGAAGCATCCAGAGGAAGTAAACACTGCTGCACTGTGTCCAGGTCTACTCCTCCCAAACGTTCCCCACACCTGACCACAGGTGACTTGAAGAGGTCTGTTTCAGAGATGAGAGGATGTGCAGGACTCCTCTATGCATACTCATTAACCAGAAAAAGACTAATTATTCCTTATCCTTCTCCACATCCTCGCTGCTACTTCAGCAAAAAGAAAGAGCAAGATCACTGCAACTGATATGACTGCAGCCACAGCATGGACAAAAGCTCTGAAGAGCAACACCCATGAGATACTGAGGAAGAAAAATCTTGACTATTAAAAGTTGGAAAATGAGTTACCAATAAACTGCTGTAGCTAGAAGGAAACACTGTAAGCTTCTGGATTTTCTGAAGTTGTTGAATTTCACAAGGAAGACCAAGCAAAAGGGATTTTTTTTTCTTCTGAGACAACAACTTTCACAGTTAACAGCTGCAAACACCACCAAACAAAAAACCAAAAAAACCAGACCTTGCTAGTAAATGGAGGCCTTTGCCTTTACTCCTATCAAAAAGCAAGAATCACATACAGGGAAGCAGAAAATTACCTGACGGGACTGGTGGATTGGCCATGTAACAAGACAAACCCAACCAGTGAAGAACAGGCGAGGCACCGTACCCTGCATGGCTTCAGTAGCTGCGTCTCTGAAGTTTGCTCAACCTCCTCTCCCAGCTCATGCAGATTCTAGCCACAGTGGCTAATTTGAAACAGGTGTGAAAGGACCAGGATCAATCCCCTTATTCCAAAGGCAGCTGGGAATAGCAGGCACTGTTGCAGAACACTTCTATCTTAGAATTCTGCTTGCTAAATGTTATTCACAACTTTCTGTGTTATTTATCATTTTATCTCATTATGTATTGTCTAGAGATGCAATTTTCAAAATGGGGTGGGAACACCTTATTTTAGTGGAATTAGATTTAGCATTTAAAACATTCATCTAGCCAATCAAACTTTAATGAATTCTTCTGCAGATACTGTTTATTTTTGGAAAAGTTTTAATAACTTTTCCTGTAATTAAAAATAGCATACAATATCAGAAGCCAGCAGCAATTAAAGGTAATCAAATTTGGGAAATTGTGTAGGAAGTGCAAAAAAGATCTGTAGATATTTTGTTAAATGCTTATTACCAGTTGAAGTACTGTTTGCTTCACACAACAGAACAATGCTTATCATTAAAATACAAGAACATTTCTACTAAGTTCTTTGCCTGATTTTCTTCTTTCATAAAATGCACTGCATGTGAAACAAGTCTTCAAAAAAACAAGGCCTAAAAAAACCTACTACTCAGGGTGCCTTTGAGGATATTTAATTAAAATCTAATCCTGCATTCATTAAGGCTCACATAAATTAAGCTGTCATTCATAAGATTTATGGATTCTCATTTGCATATTGCATACAATTCATCAATTACTCAAGTATGAAAGGAGCACATTTCCCTTGGAGCTGCATGCTACCCTGCCAACATTTGAAATGAGGGAAAGA
>NW_008626533.1:110961-113571 GCF_000691845.1 Merops nubicus
CTGTCAGGCATTCACACAAACTTTCTTCCAAATGTCTGCTCCTTGATTAATCTAATTTTCTAGCTATTCCTTACAAGATACAACAACAGCCCTTCTGCAAATTTCTATTATTTCTCCTGTCTTCATCATAAAATCTTCTTGTCTTTTAATAATACTTCATGTCTGACTGATTATTATTTGTTTGCTAATGATATGGCATGAATGTTTTCTTTATATAAATGTATAATGCACACATCACAGTTAAAATAAAATGATTAGTATTTTCAGGTTTTGGGGTTTTTTTTTCCTCTGTTTAACATCACTAATTTGCTTAGCTGAGCTTAATTAAAAAAAAAAAAAAAACAACTAAACAATGAGAAAAAATACCAAATTATAAATCTATCACTTAAAACAATGATCAGTATTGTCAGAATATTTCTCTTAGAGTGCAATGGTAATGCACAAGTAATTAAACCATTAAAATTTAACATTAAAATATAATTAAGACGCGACAACAAATGTTTCATGTGAAAAATCAGCTTATTCACAGCTGCTGTGGTGTGTACTTGACTGCACTTCTGAAAGTTACAGGCAAAGCAGTGATACAGGTAGGTTTGTTTTTGTTGCACATAAAGCATGTTGTGTTAATTCAATTGTCTTCTCTAGGGAGTTAATCTTAATTTCAGTGGCACAACTAGGAAGTAGCAGTCTTTGCTTGCCCAGTCTCTGGATACCTTCCAACATGCATGTGATCAGGTGCTGAATTTAATGCACAACACTCATTCATGTCTGGGAGTTTCTAAATTAAAATATATTAAAATATCATCACTGTCTAAAATTACTCTTAAGGTTGTCTCTAAAATATTGGCTCATTTTATATTGTTAATTTCCCAGTAAAAAAGTAGCATAAAAATACCAATATAAAGCTACTATTTTTTCCAAGAAACGTTGTTTAACAAATAAAAAGATGATAAGCTACGAAACGATACAAATCTGGCATAAAATATTTCTGAACGATTTAAAGAGTGCATGTAACACTTTGTAGTGCTACTTTCCAAGTTAACAGAATTTTTTTTTAAATTTCAGTATAAAAAGTATTGGAGCCTTTAAATACGTGAAATATAAACCAAAGAATCTCGGAGCAGATGGTGAGCAAATTAGAAATAAATACTTCAAATATTAGGGATCTAAGGTTTTATTGTTCAAATGTGTTTAGCACCAAGTCTAGCTTAAAAGTCATATGCTGCTTCTTGCCACAGAGGGACTGTTGAACATTTGGACTGGATTACCGAGTGGCAAACAAATATTTTTTTCTCTTCTCTCCTCCCCCAAATCTGTTTAAAAATGAAGAGAGATTTCATTCTAAACGTAATTGCTAACATAATCTCATGCGAATAAAGTTAACTAACCCTGGAAAAATAAACAGATGACTAACTTTAATCAGAGAAATGAAGTCATCATTATGCTTGGTTTATAAAATAGAGTTCCATTGTCAAAGATAACATAACAGCATTTTTTTTTTTGTTATTTTGGATTGTTTATTTTGAGTTAGCTGCTGTACTGTCTAGGTCCATCCCTGAATTACTACTGCATTTATTGTCTGTCTTTTTCACTGTTGCATTCTCTGAGTTTCAAATTTCCCAGCATGAGCTGTCTGCTTAATTCTATCCAAGTAGTGTGTAATGAGAAAAGAATTTTCCCTGTCTACAATAATATAGCTTATTTTATTTCCTGAACCCAAACCACCTGTTCAGTTTTTCTATTTAAAGCTTTGTAAGGCAACCCACTACCTCAGTACATTTGTGCTGAAATGAAAGGCAGTCAGAATGGAACTGCAACTTCTTCAAACTTGGTCCAGTAAAATGCATCACCTATGGAGCAGCTTCTTGGCTCTGGGGTCAGATGGGGTTCACTTCATAGAATTCTCAACAGATCTTACAAGTGACTTTCTTACTTATGTAAAACATACTCAAAATATTTTCTGAATTTAATTCTGTGAGAGGTTTTGACATAAAAAGCAATAAATTACAGTAATAAATAGCCATAGGGCCTCTTTGAATTTGGAACCTCCAAATCTTTATAATTGTCTGAGTCTGACAGTATAAATCCAGGGCAAATCAAATTATTAAAGTATTTAATTACTAGTCTACCACAAGCACCTAGCTCAGTGATAAGAAAGAGTTCATCTGAAAAACTACATTCCAAAAAGATACAGAACATAAGCAAATGTGTCCTGGACCAAACAGGACTGCAAACTTAATATTGGACTTTTCCTACTACTGTAAAATAATTATCTTCCAAAATTTCCTTGACTTTTTTACATTTTACATCATCACAGACTGAATGCAGTTCAAATTCAGTGGAATGAGGCCAATGGAATAAAAGAAGTTACGTAAGATTACTCCGGGCTGTTTGTTTTTCAGACCTCCCCCTTTATATTTGTCAACATTTTCACTTTTGGCATTTAAATGTACACCTAAAAATACAAGCTTTGGTATAATCTTTGGAAAAGCCTCATTCAGCCTTTCTTGGTCATCTGGAAGAGGGATCAGTCTATGCACAAGACCAGCCCACCTATTTCCATGATTACAGCAAAGACTTTTAAAGCACATAGAATCATAGAATCATAGA
>NW_008626534.1:0-29584 GCF_000691845.1 Merops nubicus
ATATATATATATATATATATATTCTGATATATATATATATATAGATCAGAAGGGGAGAATCTGAATTATTCATTGGGATTAATGGCCATAAATAACATTCCAGAGGTCATACATTTTTGTGTCTCATGTAGGTCAGATAGTCAAAGAAAAGAAGACAGAAAAACGTGTGATGATACCACTTGCTCTAAAGCTGGATATCTATAAGAGTCTCAAAAAAAAAAAAAAAAAAAAAAACCACATGTATTGCTATGAATTAGCAACCAGGACATTGTAACTTTCAGTCTCTATTAATATAGACTGGATTTGCAACATTGATCTAGAAATGGAAGACGTGGTTGGTGAAATCAACCATGAATTACCCAGTTTTCTCAAGGAATAAAAGTAATAGCTGGTTCATCGACTACCACTTCACATTGATAACTAATTCTAGGCAGGTTACAGAAAAATATTGAAAAAACCACGGTGTTACATCGTAATTTAAAACAAAGTTAGTTCCTTCAGATTAGCTGATTTTGTAACATCTGAAAGAAAACAGTCAAAAAAGAAAAGATCTGGGAAAGCTGAACAAAATAATTTCCTGAGAGTAAAGAATGAATAGATAAGGGTTGTTTAGTTAGCTGAAATTATGTGATGTGATGGGCATATCAAATAATAAATAGTATCTAGATGGGCAATAGAACTTTTCTGTTTGCTTTTGGAGTACGAAAGCAAGGTTTGCATAACTTCAGTTCATAAAACTGAAGTGAACTGAACAAACAGGGTTTTATTTATACAACTGAGAACTAAACTCAAGTTGATTACTACAAGACATAATGTGTAAAAATGCTTCAGAGGCTTAAACAAAGATTTAGCCATTGATGTGAATAACTGAAGCCAGAGTTCCTCCAGCTAAGATTAATCTAATTGATTTAGGAAAGGACTTATACAGCAAATACAGATGCTGTGCTCCCTTCACCTTTTTGAACCATCAATAATGCCAAAGAACACCTATGCTTTTCCTTGAACCCATAAGAACTGAAACACCAATGCTGCCTATCTGTTTTATTCTGCTTTCATACTTTCAAACAAAGATACAAACACCACACGCTTGGTTTCTGCCACATTGAAATCTGTGATTTTTTTCCTTTTGCCTGTATTTTCTCCTGATTTCATCTAAAGTTTTCATGTGTTTCCAACACAGGGACAGCTGGTCTTCGCTAGTCTGAGCAGCTTTAATATTATCAGAGGAAATATTTCAGTTATAGCATCTCCGAATGAGTCTGAATTCATACGTATAAAAACCTCTAACCTAATTTAGTATCAGCAAAAAAAAAGTACATTTTTTCAGCTTTATGTCTGACAGATTTCACCCTTTGCCTTGCTCGCTCAGAGAAGGATCTACTGTATTATCACATTTCTGTTCTCTTGAGCTTCTAAAATCCCACAGTAACATCTCTGAGCATTTCAGCTGATAGCAATTTTACCAGCATGACTTATTTTAATGATGATTGTTTTTCTCTGAATGAGGACCGCTGAGGTTTCAACTCTTCATTAACCAAAGGCAACTTACAGAGAAAACTCAGTTGTGTACAAATTCCTAAATTGAAGTCTTAGGTTTTGAAAAGCAGCTCTTAACTGCTTTTATTTAAATAGAAGACACATACTTTCATTCAAACGACAGCATCTGAACAACAGGTGAAAGTTGAGACACGGGAGGTTCAGGCGGAATATAAAGAAAAACTTTCACTGGGGGAACAGACAAGCAATGGAACAGGTTACCCAGAGAGTTTGTGTGGTCACCATCCCTGGAGTTTTACAAGACATGACTACATAAATCCCCGGGAAGCCTGGTCTGATGCCATATCTGATAGTGCTTTAAGCAGAAGGTTGGACTAGAGACCTCCTAAGGTCCCTTCCAACCTGAAGTTTCTCCCTAGTTCCTTATGTACAGACAAATTCTGCAGGGAGTAGAAAGACCCTTCTTCATCATCAGGTCAGGAGCAGCAACTGGGTAGCTTCCTAGAAATCAGATCTAGCACTACAGCCCTTAACAAATCTCCTACAGGGACAATCCCTACAGCTAATTAATGATAAATCTCCATGGATCACAAGTTATATTTGTCTCAGTCTGGATGTAGTGAGCCTGTACTTACACACATAAAACTAAAATTCATTGGCTTAAAGTTAAAGCAACCTATGCTCTTGAATAATTCTAAGTTTGGGGTTTTTTTATTCAGAAATAGTTTCAAGATATCCAACGGAGAAATTAAATTAGATGGATTTTGCGTTCTCATAAGGATGCAAAAGAAGCAATATCCCAACAAAGGCTTTTGAAATCAACAGGAGGATTACACTGGCTTCAGCACACATTGTTTCAACCTTAATAAGGTTTTTCTCACACTTATTCTCTTTAGTGCTGACAATCTAACTGTATGTTCTATAGTATAAAACTTGAAACACTGTGTTTAAAGGATTTTTTCCTAATTATGCAGCTAATATTCTTATATTGATGTTTTTTCTTATAGGCATTTCAAGTTACTGTTTTTATTAGGGAAAAAAAGGTGTTAAAATCACAGTAGGTCACTAACTAGTTTTTAACCTACAATGACCTTCCCAACCCTCTTTGCCTTCTCTTTATCAAAATTGTCCTAACAGCCAGGTCTGAAAGTGAGCATTGGTTGTCTTCTTGGGTATAAGAATGTTATATGGAGACTAGGAGTCTGCACTGACTATCAGATGCAACTGCTAAAGTCTAGAAGACAGCTGCTACCATTAAAAAAAGCACAATAAAAAGCAACAGCTCCTGTATAACAACCTGAAGTCATGCAGGGATAATTCCAAAAACCTCAGTTTACTGAGAACCCGATTCTCTCAAATATCAAATAACTCTCAATTATTTACTCACAGCTCCTTATATACTACAGAATATACGTGACCAGAGCCTTTTATTTTTTATTAGGTATTTTTTCTTGTTTAGTTAGTCACATCAACGTTTCACATTAAATCACAAATATATACCTCCCACATAATCATAAATTAATGTGACGAGAAGTTCTGGACAATTTTCATTAAAATTTATATTAGCTATATAACAGTTCTTAACAGCCATAGAAATGGCAATGAGTTGGGAAACGTAAGTTCCAGCTGTGGATTATTTGAGTTCACATGAGACTTATTATATCAGAACACTGAAGTGAATCATATCACACATTATAAAAGGGTTTCTCCCAGTTGTGGAAAGAAAGGTGAACAAATTCAGATTTTCACAGATAGGAACCTTATTTCCTTCCTTTTTGATATTTAGATTCACAAATAAAACAATGTCCCAGGCATGCAGTTGGTAAAGAGAGTGCATATATAATGAGGTTTTCTCATGGCAAATTTGTTCAAGCTTTGAATAAAGGTAAAGTCAATATATACTGATCACTCTACAGAAGTGAATTTGGTCAGAGGTGTTTTGCTTCTATAAAGGCAGTACAGAAATGATGTATCCTCCAGACCTGAACTGTGCAGAGTTCCTACCAAGAGTGCTTGAGAAATGGTCTTAATGAAGTCTAGCACTTTCTTCCTTTCATCAACAGCTCATCACTCATTTAACTTTTTAGTTTTCAGTTCCTGACTAACATTCTTCCTAGTTTCAAGAAATATTCAGTGGTATTAAAACAAAATCATAGTATGAATCTCAGAGTTCTTTACTGTTATTTTGTATGAGATGGATGGGAATGAAAGACTTTTGACTGCTCCAGACCTCTGATTGCCAGTTCATATAACCCTTACTCAGATCTCACCAGTAATTGCTTCCACTTACTGTCCTTTCATAAAAAGACCTTCAACGCCTCCTGTTCTTGCTCTAATGAATGCCATGACATGACCCAACCTTGTGAATCAATGTAATTTAGAAATTTAAAGACTTCAGTAAAACTGGAAATTAGCTGAGAGGATGAGATGTTAGATTTTGGGAGTTCTATAAAGAAAGGACATCTTGTGGATGCTTGTTTGTACAAATCTGGATGTGTTCCCACAAGGCACCACATCTGACACTCAAGCTACCAGAATAAGTAAGCTCAGAAATAGGCTTTCACAGTTCAGGGTGTCTGACAAAAATGGGAATGAGGGAGGAATATCTGTTAATAAAAGCCACTGGTCATAGATGTGGACAGCATGTGTAGAAACAAGTGATTGAGGTGACAAAAAATTAAAGTACTGGTCCTTATCTTTACAAATTTAAATTTGGGCTAATTCATCAGAGACAAGTTGCACAGGTAATTTATTCTTGCATGGCTTTTGCTGAGTTGAGCTGTTTATAGGAATAAATAAAAAGGAATGCATCTTTTTTAGCTGTTTGTCTTTCAAGTAAGGAGAAAATTCAAGTATAGCCAGTGCTGTGAATTCAGCTGGAATCCAGATATTCACTAATTCTGCTTGAAGCAAAATAAGGTGCTATTTTTCACTGTGATGTCCATGCATAAATTTATCTTCTGAGAAGCAAAGAGTACAATAATTCATTCAATTAACTCTGTCATTTCCATTTGCAGTTTCTAAATCCTGTTATACACAAAGGACTTGCAAATGTCAAAGGGCATCAATTCCAGTGTCCTGTTCTAGTCTGAAATGTCAAAAAGCCTAAAATATTAATTGGTCTCAGTTCTGTCCAGTGGAACTTTCTTAGCCAGCCCCACCTCTATCTGGGAAAAAAAATAAAAATAAGTCTGCATTTCAGACTCCAAATAAGGCATGGAGCCAAATTTGTATTTTTGCAGTGATTTACCAGTTACAGTTTCAGAATCGTCCACTTCCATTAGAAGAGTATTTTTTTCACATAATTATACATATGTGGATAGATATCAGATGTCTTAGAAAAATTAAGTCCTTCCTTCAAGAAAGGGTCAGACTAGCAAACATTACAACTTCAAAGGGAATCTGTTTTTCTCACAGTGTATTGATATTTTTATTAAGCTTTAATTATATGTTCAAATCTCACTACTTATTAAGGCAATTTCTAAATCCAGAAATTCATAAAATTCCACAGAATTCTGTGTGAAGGTTTCAGGATATGAAGATCATTCCATAAAACTGAAATATCTTTGATAAGACTCTGTATATGCAATCCCAAATAATAAATTTATTACCAGTCAGAAATGTATAATTTTGTTATTATGCAAGTTGTGATGCATTATTGAAGAAACTGAAGTACTCAAGAAGTCACTAGGCCTTGCAAAAGAAAAAAAAAATATTATTTTGCCTTCCTATTTAATATCTTCTCTTTTATCTGAAATCTTTTTTTTTTTTTTTTCCCCTGCAGTTCCCACTCCTGGGGCTTTAATGCAGAAACAAAAAATCTTTTCGAAACTGCTTGCAACTAATTCTCTGCCAGCACACATTCCTATGATACCAACCAGAATGATACTGATCGTCCAGCCCATTACCACACTTTGGAGCATTTTTCTTCTGTGTGGCAATTAGACCATTTTCTGGTGTGAAAGGTATAAGTGCTGTAATAATTATGACAAAAAAGCTCTCACTAATGAAGGCCTCTGAAGACCCTACCTCTTCCTATGCTCCTCTAAAGAGTGTCTGGACACGTGGCTCAAGGCTTGGGATTGTCGTACCTAGATATTTCCAGTGTTACCTCCCTCTGGAAAAACACAATTATTAAAAATATCTTCAATTCTCTGCTTGTAACAATAGGTGGCAGTAATGATATCTACATTTCTCTGAATGGCCAGTGGTCTTTGGAAACAATTTTGTCAGTTTTAGGGTAGAGAAATAGTTGTAGGAGATATTGTTATCCTAGGCTTAAGGAAATTATATTTTTAAAACCAGGAACCCTACACGGAATTTTCCACATTTCTGGGTATATATATATAGATAAAAGTTTGTGTTTTTTTTGTCTAGGTTCGGCTCCTGAACTTGCATAGATACTAAATTAAAATAAAAAGATTAAACACAGAATATTTAATTATATAGTTCTTCCTGAAGATCTAATATGACTTTATCACAGAGGTAATTATATGCTGTAATAGCAAGAAAAATAAGTGAAGATTCTTATATGCTATAAAAGCTAACAAGATTTGTCCAAAGGAGGATGTGAAATTATACTTGCCTCCTTTGTGTTGCATTGTGTAGTGTCTCAGAGAATGGGATTGAAAAGTACCACTACAGCCATATAAACTGAACATAACAAAGCCCAGACTATGCTATCCAGAATTCCTCTTCCAGACACAGCAACTCTTTCCAAGTGAACCTTACCATCACAAACGACTTGCAGGCAATATAAGGGTTAGTTTTCATCCTGCCTGAAGGACCCAAAGTAACAGCAAATGCACCTTTTCCTTTGTTAGAAGTGTTTTCTAGAGCTAATGGTAGACATGACTACAGCCCTTGGACTTTTGGGTAGCTCTGAGGGGAACCTTGAACAACTGTCAACATTGTGATGGTACCAAAACATCACCACATTTCAAATGAAAAGTCTTTTCAGCTAAATGCTTCTCCAGATCATGCAGAATCACCATGTAGCAGTAATTTGTTGATATCTCACAGCCAATGACTCTGATCTTTTCTGTGTTGTAGCATTAAGTACTGCTGAGACCTTCTGTGCATATGAGTGCAAGGGTCATAACCCTATGTGTGAATTAGCTTTCAAGAATAGGTGACATCTTTGATAACCACAGAAAGTGCACAGCTCATTAGATGCTAACTGGAGTGTGGCATTTGGAAAGAATTACATGGTCCAGCAGGAAAGCACACACAGTGCAATGGTGAAGCTTCTTTCCTCAGAGATAACATTGAGACCTTTTGCCTAGGAGTAAGGGGGAGAATGCACTTAGCGTGTACTCTACCAGCAATTGCATGAGAATCAGTCTCCTTCCAGTAAAAGGCATAGGTCCTCTTCCAATTTACATAGGCAGAAATCCATGTGTGAAACTAAATGAGAGAAGAAAATGGTGACATTTGTCCTCTGCCTAAAGACAAATCAGGAGTGCATTGTCACCGATAAGCATGCTTGGCTTCATCTGTTATAAAAAGCTAGCATCAGAAGTGTGATGTTTTGCAACAGCTGAAATTCACAGAGCTGCTCCTTTGTTCATGGCATGAAATACAGAACAGACCCTTTCAGACGCGTGACATCTCCAAGAGTTTCCTCAGCTCGAACAGACAGATTCAAAAAGAAAATATACAAAACTACAAATGCAAGTGTGCTTAAGTCAGCCACTCTTCATAGTGTATAATACTGTGTAACATTCCCTAAAATTTGCCTGGAAACCTCTACCAACTTATGCAAGTAAAAGTTCATCAAATGCCTGTTAGAACAGCAGCATCCATAATAATAATATCACAGTTCTTAACAACAGTTTCCTTCATCCCTACCAAAGTGCAATTAATTCCAGCTGACATAGCTAGCAATTGAAGTGCAGTACAGCTTGGTAGTCTTCAGGTGCAGACCAAGGAAGGTGACAGCAACTTTCAAAGGTTTCAGCTTTTCAGCCAGTGTCTGGGCTGTCACCCCTTCCATACAGCAGTAAAGCTTCCCATTAAGCATTTTCTGTTAATCTGGGTTCCAGCAGTAAAGCGTAGTGGTGAGAGAGGCTGTAGACCATCATGCAGAAAACAACCATGCAAAGCTGCCTTGTTCACTCCAATCTGAAATCCCTAGTGCCAGCACAAATGTCAGACACTCTGTCATCCCTGCCACTGCAATCATTTCCTTCTGGGTCAGTCCCACAACGTGAAAGCCATGGGCATAAGCATTTCAGCCTGGTTGTTTAGCCTGGAGTAAAGGAGGCTTGGAGAACTTATTGATCTCTACAGCTACTTGAAAGGGGTTTGAAGTGAGGTGGGTGTTGATCTCTTTTCCTGAGTAGCAAGTGACAGCACAAGAAGAAACAGCTTCAAGTTGCGCAAGGGGAATTTTAGATTGGATATTAGGAAAACCTTTCTTCACAGAAAGGGATGTCAAGCACTGGAACAGGCTGCCCAGGGAAGTGGTAGAGCCACCACTCCTGGAGGAGTTTAAAAGACGTGTAGATGTGGCAGTTGGTGACATGGTTTAGTGGTGGATTTGCAAGTGCTAGGTTAACAGTTGGACTTGACCTTAAAGGTCTTTTCCAACTTAAGATGATTCTGTGATTCCTCAAACTGACTGCCTCAGATCCCATGAAATACACAACCAGGACATATCACAGAGAGGTGGATGGATACGTTACAGAGTCAAGTGAACTTCAACGCCTTGCGTATGCTTGCCTTTCTGAGTGGTCTTATAGATTTAATACATGAAAAAGTGAGCTGCGTTAGACCAGCCTGGGAGTGCAGAGTCTGTGCTTGAAAAGAAAATTGTATCTGGTAACTGATTAAAAAAACATTAGCTGCTACTAACTGAAATGTCAGAAGAAGTTGGCATGTCTTCTTGTGAAATTCACCAACAGAATGATTAATTCTTTGAAACTGAGGAACATATATCTGTTTTTATGCTACATTTGCTCCCTACAAGCAATCTTCAATGTTTTAAGCAGAAATCTTAGGAGATTTTCCTACTTCCAGCCTCACCTATCCCATAAAGCAATGTAATAAACTCCTTGCAAGAATAACTTTGGATGCTTTGAGGAAGGAACATTTATGAAGAAACTCCTAAAGTAATAAATATTTGTAATCCTGGAGATTGTTGTTTAAACAGATGAGACTTGACAGGATACATTTGACCCAAACCACAACTCATATTCCAGTACATCACCGTTTTAAGAAGTCTCCCTATTCTAAGAGATGTCAACAACATATTGCTTGAAATCAAACAGCCAAGTATTCTAACTAGTCTTGGTGAACCTGGATAAAGAATGAAAGATTTGCAATGTTACTTGAATCCACAGGCTGTAGTAGTGAAATCCTGGTTAAGATTACTAGGTAAGAATATAGTACCGGTGAAGGTGTTATTAAATTTGACTCCACGCAGAGAAACTGCTCTTACAGTAACTGGTTGCACTAAAATTATTATAAGGACTATTTTTACTACTTATGCAACTGAAAATGGAGATAGGATTAATCTCTCAGATTAAAATACTTGGATTAGGTTCTATTGTGAATTAGTCATCTGTATTCCCAACTATAATCAATAAACAACACAGTCACTGGAGTGTAAAGATCAATTTGGATGACTAAATGTCTATTTTTGGATAAGGTGAATGGCTTTTTAGATTCTGTTGATTGTGTTGACTAAGTATCCACTTGCTTGGCTAGTAACTAAAAAAATTATAGACTTCTGCATTTAGATCTTGGTGAACTGTGGAATAAATTTTAAAAAAATAAGAAACATTCTGCATGCTGTGTCAAATTATGAAAACAACTGGGGATGTTCTTGAGTCTAATTATTGTAATGTGTTATCAGAGGAGAGCAGGCAGGTATTTCAGCCTCTTGCAGGAGTCACGTCTCTGGCACTCGTCTCGTTTGACGTCACCTCACATCACAAAGAGAGCAATCCTTCATACAGGATAAACTGTAGTTCAAATAGCTTGCTTGCTTAAGATTTTATTTAGTTGGTACCATAAAACAAAACAACCTCCTCATTTCTGGCATGAAAGCCCCTGAGGCTTAGTATGGTCTTCTAGCTGGGTGCACTCCAGACAGGTGGCCATCACAAGCCCAGCTGTCTGTGGCATTCCAGGAACTTGGCACTGCCACACAGAACTGATTTGGTACAACTAGAGCCACATTTCATCTCAGGGAGATAAAATCTTGTCTGATGTAAGGAAATAGGTGACTAAGTATTTCTTAGGAGGGAAAGGTAGGCAATGACTGAGCACCACCATTCTCCCCATTAACTGACAAGTTAATGATTTGATGCATAGCTTCAAAAATCTAGATAACCAAGGCTTAATAATTAAATTCCTCAGCTTTAGGTCTCATATACTGTTCCTTTCTGACACCCTTTTATCTTTCAAAAGCAAACATTAAACAATAATGATGGGATAAAAGACTGTTGGCTGGAAATAGATATCCTTGCCCATGTGCTCATAATTCTTATTTTCAGCAGCAGAGGTACTCTGGGACTCAGGGAACTAAACTGGTACTTAAATTAGCATTCAACTCTCTAAGCTAAGTATGTGTTTCCTTTGGAGTCCATATGCAGAACCTATCTGTGGCTGACTAGGTTTGCAGAAAAGAGTTGAAAGAGCATCATTATGGGACAATTCTGCAGCATCTTAAATTAAGAGGCAAGCTGTGGTGTTTGTAGATTTTAAAGGCAGATATCTAGATAACTGATAAATATTATTAACATAAAAGCTAAGTAATGCAGGATTCTGGCAATAGCTTTCCCACTCAGTAAGTGTTGCTAAGTGAGTATACAGTAATTGTTATTGATTATTGACAATAAGCCAATTATTGTTTTTTGACTTGCTTTCAAAATAGACCTCTGACACTCATTGAGTAGAATTATTGATCTGATAATTTTAAAGATGACCATATGTTAATTTTTGTAGCAACTGGAGAGAACAACATAGCAAACCTAAGACTGCGTTTTCTCGTATCAGCAATTTTTCTAGGAATACCCAGAGAGATTAATTTTTATGCCAGTATATTAATTCCTGTCTGCAGAACTCTGAGTGAGGTTTTCTATAGCTGGTGAATAAAGCTGTTTAACCCCAATAATGACCAAGAGAGATATACTCAAAACCAGTCAGCCTGCAATAAGTCTTACCTCTCTGACCCAGAATTTCTAGACTGGCATTTCTCCCCATTTCCCCTGTTACTGCACCTCCCACTTCATGGTGCCTCTCTTCCATGTTCTTCACTCTCTGCAGTCACTCCTGATTTTGACTTGCAGGGACTGCTCCTCTCTGCAGCAGCTTTCCCTTCCCTACAACCCACACCACGCTTTGCATTCCTTGGTCTCTTCTCCTGTCTTCCTAGTGCCCCTCTTAGGCATCTTTTCTGCACTTTATGCAGGAGTATGATGCCCTTTTTCTTCTCGGTATCCTTGCATCCATCTATCTTACTCTCAATCTGTTTTTTTTCTTGCTACTGGCTCTCAGAAATATAGCCGTTCAACTGGCCAAAAACTCAGCTATTATCACTGGAGGTCCAAATTGTGAACTCATAGGCCAGACATTCAGAGCTCAGTTTTAAGACTGTCCAAACAGTTTATTTTTCTGACATTGCTAAAAAATCGATCCCTTCTGTGCTGTTATTTTTCTTGTAGTGATTTTCATAACTTATGAACACTTTATCATTCTAGTTCCAGTGTACATCATTTGATATTGAATGATAACAACTACAGAGCAAGATGAGATTTTAAGCAGTGTTGGTTTGTACTAAAAACTAAAGAAATTTGAGGGCTGAATAAAGACAGAGAAAAATATGGTTAGAACCTCAAAATTGTTACAATCTGAACTAAACCTGACAGCAGAGTAAAGATGGTATCTATGCATAGAAAGAGGGCCCACAGTGTTATTACAAGAAACTCATATTTAGCTTCTAAAGTGCCTGTGCTCATAATTAAATCCCCACCTCCCTCCTAAAACAGTGTGAAATGTGCAATAAGAATATCACTGAAAAAAACCATAAGACTATAACATGATTAGTCATAGTGAAAGAAAATAAAAGAAACAAAAGCTCCAGCATTGTATTTTTTTTTATAATTAGACTAGAAGGCAAATCCTCTGCATTCAGTACAGCACCAAAGTTCCATGCGTATAGGAAGATGAACAGATAAATGACTGAGTGAAAAATGGAGAGAAGTTATTTTTCATTGTTAGCCTGACAGTAAAGATGATTTTGATTATCAGTGTATGGAATGGTCAAATTCAATAAATATTGGTTCATTGAAAGCATACCACCTAGCAGGTAGTGTTCCCACCTTTCAAGGTCCCAGTCTGGCACTGTATTTTAAGGTCTTACCCTGTTGACAGCAGTTCTGTATGTGCAAAAGCACCACAACTGCTGAATTGCAGGCTTGACTTGTCTCCTGTGCTGCAGGAAAGTCCAATCATCCCCACTGGGCAGTAGGAAATTCACCGAGGGATGAATGTAAGCTGCACGCACACATGGGAGAAGTAGAGGCTTGTTAGTAGGATTGTCTATCATGCAGCATCAAAGCTTTGAGCCTCTGTGCTTTCTCCCCTGTAAAACCCATCCAGGGGAGCTGGGTAGGAATTCACAGAGGATATAGAAATGCTGGAAAATAACCTCGAGGGAATGCCCTGAGCAGATCCCCCCCCCCAAAAAAGGATATAAAGAATAAATGCAAGAGAAAAAAAATTTGAGAAGGCACTTCAGCAGAACAAATCTCATGGCAATCTGTATCTTAATTACACTGCTTGCCCATCAGATGATTTGTTTTGGAAGATGAAACTCTGTCAGACAATCAGCGTTACAACTCCCACTCTTTCTCATCCCTCCATACATCCGTTAAGTCAAAAATTGTACAAAGCAGACCACATCTCACCTGAAATATCAAAACTGTAGTGAAAGCCGCTGAATGCATTCTAAGGCAAAAAGGAAGCATAAGTTGCAATATCCTTTAATGAAATGCCTTCTACCACACCATGGACAATATACTCAATTCCTGAGATATAAAAAGCTATTGCACTCATGAGGAAATAATGTAAATGTGAACTTTTTGCCTTAAGTCCTTGTTATTTTGCCATATATTGAAGCAAAACTTACATTGTAAGGAAACCTCCAAGGGAATGACAGAATACTCTATGCATGTATTGCTCATCCAAGCTGAATAAATGTTGCTACCGTTAAAGCCGAAACTGGAGAAAAAAGCAATTGTCCATATGCTGCAGTTGGTTTATACTTTGCTCAGCCTGGAGTTTATAGTTTTCTTCCATATTCCCTCTCTCCATCTACATACTTTAATCAGAGTTTTAAAATTCGTTCACTGACTACAAACAAGAAAAAAAAAGATTAATGCACATTGCATACTAATTCTACTTCAGTGGAGATAATAGGCTTGTCTACAGTCATGATGTTGTGAAATTTTCAAGATGCAAACATATCAGCATACTTTTAATATAATATTAACATTGAATCTAAGGAAAAAAGGATCAATATTCTATCAGAGTGGGCTGGCTCTTGCTCTCTCCCTTCTAATTAAGACTTTATTTCATTGCTAATTTGATCTCACTGGTGAGAGGAGCTTTTGTTCAGCCTCCTCTCCACTTCCAGGTGGCACAAGGAGGTCAGGGCAGCAGCACTGGCCTGGGGTGGCATGTCAGGGGTGGAGGCTCACAAAACCATGGTCAACCAAGCAGTGTCATATGAGGCAGCCAATTAATATTATCAATACTGTTATGCCTCTCTAGTAGGAGTGCTTAATCATTGTAATTATGTATTCAATATTATTTAAATGTAGTTATTAATATTCTTGATTATTCTATTTAGAATTACAACATCAACATGCTATTAACATAGTGGCCTTGGCGAGTATACAGAAGTTGAGAGCAGATGGTTATATTGAAATCACCTGGAGCTTTAAAGCAACACCAAGAAATTGGTAACTGATTTCTGTGAAAGAAAGATAGTTCTGGTAACACTCACACTGCTCTGGCCACTAGCAATGTACTGCAGAAGAAATTAGCAATATACTAAAGCAGAAAACTATCATAAACCAGATCAGATTGGTGGATGGAGCCCTAAGATAATATGGAATATAGATCACTGCTTCAGTTTGGTCAGCACCTTCTGCTTCAGTGTCCAAGTCTCTGAAAATGTTTCATGATCAAAATCTTAATACTGAAGAGTGGGAGAAGGAAGGAAACCACTTAATTTCATTATCCATCAATAGCGTGCTTAATTGTGGAGAAGTGTAATATTGTGATACATATCACAGGCCCCGAAGACTACTTGTTTAAGACTTTTCTTCCTAAGAGGTAGGTTGATGTAAAGGGATTATTAAAGAAAATCAGAAGGAGAGGAAATACAGTAACACAGAAAGATGATGGCAGCTGATTTAAGTGGGAGTGCACTCTACAGAAGCTAGAAGCAATTAACAGGGGAGTCACTATAACCTGCAAATGAATGTAAAGAAGGGCTTTAAGAAAGCCCTCTGGAAGAGAGGTAGATGAAAAGGCAAAACCAATAGTATACTCCCTACTACAGAGACTGAGTAGTGCAGGAATGAAGGGTGTGGCAAAATGATGCATAATATCTACATGGACTTTATACGTTCCCTTTGAGCACACTCACACAGAAAAGAGTGTGCTGACCTCAAGTATCAGTGGACCTGCTGACATCTTCCAGATGCTCATCACAGCAGCCAGCTCTGTGGCAAGGTAGCTCTTTGTTGCTGAAAACCAGGATATTTTGTGTTTTATTTTGTTACTTGCAGCTACATGACAGTGAGATGAGGAAGGATTCAGGAAAACTTTCAAATCAGTGGGTAAAAATACCAGTCAGATAAAATTGTATTAAAACTTTTCTAGTTACATTATAGAAGAAATAGTAAAACATGGCTTTCTCTTCTAGATGTTTTTAATATGTTCTCTAGTTTACTTCTACATAACTCATTGCCCAGTGCCTGCAATTTGTCCTCGGAAATAATATGGGTTTGTACTTGTTTAAAGGACATAATACAATGACATGGAGGAGGTATGAGAAGACAAATTGAGACAACTCAATGGACAGGCCTCTTGACCTGTCCTATCTTTGGTAGTGCTTATGAATAGCAGTCATATTATGGTTATTTTTTCCCCCCATTTCATGTACTTCAGACTCTACTGATTTTCTTCATCTGTATATGATTACCAGCAAGAAAAAAGCTACCAGTAGGAGCTGAAATCTATGAGGTACTATGTCATTTTAATATGTCCTGATAAATGTCAGGTTGGCACTATTTTGCCTGTAACATCTGTGAAAAACAAAAAAGGGCAAATTTTCTATTTTCAAATATTTTCCAAACCTATTTACCGCTTACATACTAAATGGACAGTGTTATGAAAGGAACATTTTAAATTTGAATTCGTTCTTTTGGCGTATGGTGTCACAAGTGAGGCTGAGAAGGCCTATATTAAAGAATAGCCTAATCGTTTAAACATCTTATTTGACCTAACTTCTGGACACCTTGAAAGTCTCAACAGTGATGAACAAACAAGCATTTCCTATCCTATAGCCCAGCCTAGCAGTGCTGAATGAAGAGTACATCTTGTCTAGCTGGTAGCAGCAAGACACCCTTACTCTGCAGTTAATCAGGTGGCAGAGAAAATGTAATGCTCAATTTGTCACCATTTTCCATTCGTTTTTGCTCACCCTGCACTGCTGCTGAGTAGCTGTTCAGAGCTGGAATAGCTCCTGGTGCTACTCTCCACTGGAAGCAGAACTTGCAGGAATAAAAAACAGGGTGGTGATCACAGGAGCCACACAGCACAGACCTGCCAAGCTGGGCTGATTCCAGTCATATTGCACTTCAGCCAATAATTTATATGTATGCTTATGTATGTACACATGCTCACAAATGGTTTTCCATTAGAAAACCCCCCTGAAGTAAAAAAAACCCTGGGCACGCAGATCAAACGACTGGTCCTAAAATTCTAGTATCTTGAAATTGTGCTGAAAGGTGACTGCAATTTCCTTTCCAGGTATCTGCCACATCCAGGCTCCTTTCTGAGCAGATCAAAACCAATGGAGCCAAATGATGATGGCAAGTTGTAAGGGCAATGCAGTTAGCACTTAGCCCCTTGAAAGAGAAAATGTGATTTTATCAGCACAAGCATGTTACTTAGGCAGCAGCCACAGCACCGCAGGGCCAGTGCCGCCCTAAGCCAAGGCTCCGGCTGAAAGAGCATCCTGGGAGAGACAACACTGCAGCCACTGCAGGAAGAACTAGCTGAATGAAAACAGGCAGCCTACTTTGGTGAGGAAGCAGGTGGTTTTACTGAAATGTATAAACAGCAACATTTGTGAAAGTAGGAGGCTGAAATAAGCAACACTTTTGAGTTAGGAGGAGGATAAAATAAGTTTATTCAGTCTTTGATGGGTAAACTTTTGCCCGGTATTTTATTCATTGATATTATATAAGCAGCTCTGGAAAGAATGTGTTTAGTCATACCATCTTGAAATGGCAGAATCCCAGATTTAATCCAGCATTTGAGAATAAACGAGACCATGTGAGTTATCAGAAGCCTTTCTGCATGCACTGGATCCAAAGGTCTATAAGACACACTGCTCATCCAGCTTTCAAGTAATTATTTTTTCATTTAAGAAATATAGGTAAAATATTATTACAAGAGGGCTGTGGCAAAATAAGGTTTTGTGATGTAGCTATTACCTGTGACCAATAATGTAATGATATCTCAATATTAAGTTAGCTGTTGTGTAAGTTAAATGGAAAATTTGCCCAGAATAGTTTTCAAATCATAGCTTGAAAGTATGATTCTATGATTCTAACCTATTGAAACTTATAGCTTTACTTTTTAAGTTTTTATAATTCTGGCTGAACAGCTATGTAAATGTAAACATTTACAATAGAGCTGCAAGACACACAGTGCAGCATTCATTATTGTGTTATAATAATTTACCCACTATTGCAGGATTGTGCATGACAAACATGGATTCTCTATACATGGATGTGATTAATAAAAATTACAAGTTCCATAAACACACGAGAACAGTGGTGGGTTTTACACTATTGTTAAAGCTGGCCCTGCAGAAACAATATTTCTGTTGCTGAAACGCTTGCCACATGCAAAGTACACAACACTAACCACATCAGCAAGTACAGAGGCACCGCAAAGCATCTCCAGGGGGAACTGGCATAGCACTGATTTGAACAATTCCACTTCCAGTCATACATGCCTGGTAATTCCTGTCCCCTTCTTTAACCCTTCCTTCTACAACAAGCTGCTGGGGCTGCAGGTTAAATTGAAAAGAAGATTCTGCCATGTTGCCAGATGCAATAGTAATGGAAACCTGAACACATTTCATACACATCTGTTAATATGGAGGAGTTACATTCCTGATTCATACGTCATATATTCAATTCTTTATAATACTGCAATTTGAAAATCCACCTACCAACTATTCTTTGTAGCCCAGACAAAATTTAGTAGGGGGCTCTCTCAATGACTGCGGCTCACTAATTTTTTTTTTTTTTTCTCTTTTGCTGCCAATGTATTCAGTTAAAAATGAAAGTTTTAGTACAGTTTTGTAGGTTGGCGTGTGAATGCTGACTGGAAGCACTTGGTCACAATGATATTGCTGAGGTCTGCTACCATGAAGTGTAGCAGAACCAGCTCACTGCTTTCATCTCTGATCAAGATGATGTGTTTGCAACAATAAAGTAATGGCTACGCATCTCCTCACTATGCATTGCTGCTGGCTCGGCTCCTGAGCCACATCACATCAACGTTGTGCTCTTGATGTTAGCCATGCTACAGAGATTTATGGCAGCTGAAGATTCAAGTGCTGTTCTAGGTGGAGGTGAGGCAGAAGGCAGAATGTGCTGTGACTCTCTTGGCTAAGTAATGTGTTACTGGTGTGTGGATCATTTGGGATTTTATGGTATTTAGTGGGAAGAAGAAAGCTAAAAGACTCCTTGTGCCACAGTTAGGTGATATGGGCAGTAAGCAGTGAAGTGGGAGAGCCACACTCAAATTTCAGATCTGCCAGTTTTAAAATAAACATGTCTTCTACAACACAGCAGAGTCCTGAAACAGATCTTTTACACCCTACACTATAGTCCTAGACAACCAGACAGTGAGACCCACCACAGGCTAAGAAACAATTATTTTGGCACGTCTGGTTTTGTGAAAACTTCTGGTGTAGTGAAAGCAAAAACCAAATCCCAGAACTTGTCCCCAAGTGGAGCGGACAAGCAGCTCCAGACCCTCCATGTCTTCCCCTGACTTGGTGCAATTCAGTACATGTTGAATTCAGTGGTGTTATTTTATACAACCACTACTGCAAAAGAGAAAATTTAATAAATATTTTTTTAAAAAAATCACATGCTTACTGGTCATGATTAAGTAATACAGAAGTGAACAAAGTGTCTTCCCTATTTCACAGCTGGACTTTGGCAGTGCAGACACTGTCATAAAAAAAGCTATAAACAACTACATTGACTTCAATCCTGTCCTTCATTATCTCAAGGCATCTGCCACCTTTCCCAGGCTTTTCTGAAAAACATTTTAAAGTCACAGGCTTGTAGCAAAATACAAGTTCTGATTATGAAGTGGATTCTCTCATGAATGTTTTGACAGCCTATTTACATAAAATGTCTCATCATTAAAAAGAGGGTGACAAAAATGCTTATCATTTTGTTTCTCACCAAGAACACTCCTTCAGGCACAGAAACAAAGGTCAGCCAAAATTCTGAGCTCCACTTTCAAAATATTCACTGAGAAAGGAAAACGTAGTGAAAATACATGGAAATATACTAAAATAATAGCAATGTGCCAGAGATACAAAATTTCAGAAATTGCTTGCAACATTTATAAGGGTTTCAATTGCAAGCAAAACTACTCCTGTATTTTTTGTACTCACTTGAATTTTGCCTTGCCGACTTTCAGTAATACAGAACACTCATCTACCACTGCAGCTCAGATCAGACAGATTTATTGTAGACCCTCCTTCTTCAGAAAGTCAGATCATAATTTTTATTGCTTCTTTACTGCAAAATCATGAGGTAGCTCTGGTAGGTGGGCGAGATGAAAATTCTCATTCAATATATTTGGAGAAATTCGGTTCTACTGGACACTGGAAGATTATGGCACAGATCAATCTAGTGTGGTTTCTGAAACTCACACTCAGCTTTGGTAACACACAGAATTATTTATTTTTATATTCAGACCACTGCAAATGAGGAAGGAATATCCTGAATTTAGCCTAAAACCAGTAAAATAGAGGCTCAAGCCCATAATTTTCTGATTTCACTGTTGCTATGTAAACATAAAAAGAGATGTTACCTTGCTGCTTCAGTTAAATGCCAAAGACTGATGCTTGACACCTTCTTTTTACATGAATACTATAAATGCCAGCTGTAAGGCAATAAGAAAAACAGTTTCTTATAGCCTAAGAAGTGCAAAAAAGATGCACCATCTATCACTGCTCCGATTCATTTTTACAATTTCTCTTATTTCTCCACCTTTCTTCCTCTTTCTGACTTTCCTGCAGATCCTGCAAGTAAACACACTATTTCTATCTTCGCTTTTGTGACCTGTCCTAATAGTGTTGTGTGAAGTTGTTGTACTGGATTATAACATTTTTGTGTTTAGGAACACTGGGGCTCTGCAGAACTAAAAATAAATTAAGAGCAGCCAGGATGCTGTTACAGGCTGTATTTAGTGTTTAAAGATCATAGTAAAAACCATACATCACAGTATGAGATCAGAACAAGTAAAGGGTACTATGAGAAGAATATGGGGCTATTGAATGCCTGAGGGCAGAAAGGAAACACAAAAAGACCCTTTCAGAATCAAATTCCACTCTTGGATTACAATGAACACTTTTCAGAGGTATTAAATAAACAGAAGCATGCAACCAGGTATGTGATAAAATTCATCTGTTCTGCTAAAAGAAAGCAGCCTGTCCCCCACATTAAGTTCACTCACCTGTGAATGATGTGGTATCTCTGCAAATAATCCAAGGAAAGTGCCAGCTCACAAATGTACAGCTTAACAGTTCCTTCATTAAAGTGGACGTTCTGCTGCAAATGGTAGCGCAGATCGCCTCCGAGTAAGAGATCGACCACCATGAACATGTCTTCTTCATCCTGAAAGGAATACCTGGAAGAAAAAGTTGCAGCTGAGATCTCAGGGTTGGTGAAACAACCACAGCTGTGCTCTGAGGTGGTGCTCAGTAAGTCAATCTGTTGGTGGTAAGTCCATGATTTGCTTAGAAGGCATATACATTTCTCACTGCTCTGGTCAATCCTGCAGCCAGACTTTTATTGTGTTGGGATCCTCTGCATGTTCAAAGCAAGCCGAGCTTGAACTGCACCTGTACTGCTATCTTGTTTTAACCATAGATAAACATCTGAATATTGATAAAACAGTATTTTAAATATTTTTCAGGTTTTTAAATTTTTTGAATAACCATATGCTCACTCAGTTGACAAAATAGCTTACTAGATAGGAGCAGTAAAGTGGAAGGCCTTGAAATACTCTTGGTATTCACACATGTACAGCTGTAGCTCATGCCTATGGAAAGTATCCTGGCAGGATCAAGAGGTGCTCTCCTGGGGCTATTTTCCAGATTCGATAAACATCTACAATGTTCTATTAGCTGAGTATTTTCTACAGCTTGCAGAGTAGTTCCAAATTCAGCAAGAAGCAAAACTGTTACTGCCTAACAATACATATTTTTTTTGCTCTGAAAGTTATATCTTATAAAATGACAGAGTTTTCATGGTTACTGGCTGAATTCTTCTGGACCCTTTCCCAGAACTGCCTGTTGTGTACTCTGAGGGCCAAAGTCTAATCTGATTTAAGTCCTGTAAATCCAAAGGTGTAGCCAGCCAACGTATAGTATACATATAGTGCTTGAGCGAGCAGGAATTTCCATGTGTTTCTACTTACCCTGGCTACGCTGACATTGTTCTGTTTATTTCTGATCTGAATAAACTGACAGAAAGGCTCTGGTTTTTATTTCTGAATGCAACTGTCAGATACAGTATTTTAGATTTCCCAATTGGGAAATGTTTAATACTTTATTTCTAATATGAAGTCACTTTTCTCTTAGAAATAGTTTTAGAATTAATTTTGATATGAAGTTTTATTAGCTTATACCAGTCGTGGATATGAACTGCTAAGAGGTGATCCACAACAATAGTGCCTCTTCCATCACCTTTTCTCCCGTGAAGTGTGCAATATATTTTGGCTAAACATGTGATTCAGTGCTCCTGAACTGTAAAATATACGCTATGGAAATGAAAGGGTGAGCTTCCATAAAATCTGTGCCCACCCTCTCCCCAAAGGTAGAAAAGTATATATGAGACTATTTTAATTGACAGTTATGTACAGTTTCACTTCCATTCCCAGGCTTGCACTTTCTGAAATGAGGTACTGCTTAGGGCTTGCCACAGATGCTTAGTTTTGCATTTAAATGCTTTCTATTCTTTTGGAACACAGTTCTGAGAAGCAAGTGTCTCTACGTACTCTGCTCTTCCACTGCATTTCTGTATGCCTGCTGAATGCCAGGAGGGGACAGCCATTTTATTTGCATTAAGCTTACTTCTCAAGTCAAGACTCTGAAGCAAAATAGTAAAGTAGGTGGCACACAGCACCTGCTCACCTCCAGAGACTCAGAATTTCATAACACACACATTCAAAAAACAGAAAGCTTCAATTATATTCAAATTACTCTGAATGTTGCACTTTACTGAGCCTGGAGCAATTGCGGGAGGAAAGCTTAAATACGTAGTTACAATTAAGATTTGGGTTCAGGGTATTTTGGTTTGGTTTTGGTTGGTTGGTTGTTTTGGTTTTTTTTTTGACAATGCTGTTATTTTAAATGAGGTAGTTGTAGCATTGAGCAGATGTAATGAGAGATGTTTTTTTTTCCTACAGTTAATGCTTGAGCAGTGTGTAGGTTTTATCTGGTTCTTTTTTATATTTAAAAAAAAAATCAAAATGAAAATTACAGACCGAAAACTCCACTTAAATGTTTAAGTGAAATACTGTGTCTAATCTGTGACTAAAGAGCCCTCCAGGTGTCTAAAATAATATGATTACATGTCAGTAGAAATATTTCTGATGCAACTCTGGTTTTGAGAAGGAAAATGTCCTGAGTCATTTTTTCAGTGATTCAGCTACCATAAGGCAGAGGATGAAACCAGGGTAAGGAGTGACTGCTGTGAACTTGCTTTGAAATTCAATGGCTATTCCCTTTTTTGTGAAAATAATGAGTGTTTAAAAATATAGCCATAAATACTTAGTCTAGATCCAATAGCCATCTGAACAATCCAAAACTAAATGCAGAATCTTTGCCACATCCAGGTGAATGGATGGAACTTGATGGAACCAAGCTTTCCCTCCAAGTGTGTGTGACTGCTGATGCACTCTGGTGTCCTGTACCTGTGACTGGGGAACAGTACTCCTTTGTCATCTCTCCAGCAAATGTTTGGTACATCTATGAATTGTTAAAGATCTAAACATAGAAAAGCATGTCTACAGTCAGATGCAGAGTGCTGCATGTTAGTTCTGCTCTAGCACCACAATGTAAAATGAAAAGGCAACCACACTAGGTCAGACTAGGAATCTAACAAGCTTGGGAATCACCAGAGCAAAGAACACTAGGGAGATATGCAAGGTTTTCCTCCAGGACACAACCAATCTCCATCCATTCACTGCTCTGGGGCTTTCAGGAACTCTGTTTGACATCTCTGGGAATCCAGGCTGGGATGATGACAGCTGGGTTTTGTCCAGGTTCTTGCCAGACTTGTTAGTGAATGATTGGTCTCCTGTTACTACACTTTGCCTCTCAGGTAAACATATTAAGGTAAGTACATTCCCTACAAATAGCGCTACAAGGCTTCCAGAGGTGGTCTACCTCTAGAACAAAGTGTTTTGAACCCAAAGAGACCAAAAAAAAAAAAAAAAAAAAAAAAAAAACAAACAAAAAAAACCCACAAAAAAAACCACCACCAAAATCAAACCTGAAGAGATTCAGAAATATGACTAATGTTTGCTCTTGTCAGGCTTCCTGCACTGAACGCTTTTAAGATTCAGCTGGACAGGGTCCTCAGCCATCTTGTCTATACTGTGCTTTTGCCAAGAAAGCTTGGACCAGGTGAACTTTGAGGTCACCTCCAACCTGTTATTCTGTGATTCTGATCTATGATCTGTCACAACCCTTGAATGGAGCACAGGCCAGTTTTATCTAGATGTTGGAGCTAGAATGCTGAACACTGAGATACAGCTCTTGAGGAACTCTGTATATCCTCTCTGATGTTCACCTCTTTCACTTGGAGCCAGACTTTTGTTTCATTTCATCTGTGGTAACTCTGCTGATCCTGACAGAAGTGGTGTGTATGCTGGTGTAGTTAAGACATAAGCTGTATAGGCTCTGTTTGAAAGAACAGGTATTCTAGAAGGATATGTTTAGTATATCAGCAAAATTTTTCACCCACTCCAAATTATATTGTACCTGACATGCATTGTTATGGTAATTATATGCATATAGCCATGAATAATGGTGTTTAAAAGTTGATCCAGCTTGGTCAAACCTGCATGGATGGCAGTTCTCCAACTGTCTGGATCACAGTGCAATTAAAGGTGATGCAACAGCACTGCAAGGGATTTTCTGGAAGGTAAATGAGTTCATCCCAATGAAATTATGTGTATATGACACATAATTATGTGACACATTCTGTGTCCTGGAGGAGAGCTTAGACATAGCAAAGAGCAGATCTCTGGAGCTGATGACTACTCCACTAAGTACCTCCTGCAACTCCAAATTTGTAAGCTACTGAGTGCAGAGTGGGAATCGCTCGGTCCTGCTGTGCAGCTGGGTATTGCTCCTCTTCCGCATTAAGGACACACAGGACTTGGTGTACCAGCTCCTGAGCAGTTGGTTTGTCATGGTCACAAGCAGTCTAGTCCTCTGTTTCTCTCCTTTACACACAAAACACAATAAATGACTTGGAGTAAATTTATTTTTTTTTAAGAAGTGTCATGAACCAGCTGTAGGAAAACTGTTCTAATTACAGAGCTAATCTCTGCTTTCTCTTGCTTGAAGAAAGTTTTAATGTATTAGAATCAGATTTCTCCAAATTAAGAAAAAATAATAATTCCCCTAGCAACACCAAATGCTTTTATTTTCACTTCAGATTGGAAGATAAACTACCATTGAACAAAATCCTCCATGGAAACACATCTAAACAAAGTACTTTCTTATTAAGTTATATCTGTTTCCATATTTATATCTGTATATTTATTTTAATAATATCTATTTTTTCTATTTGTATCATATTTGTATTTATTATTTGTATCTCTGTCTTTTCACAAAAACAATTACAAATGAATTATTGAGATAATTTTTCCCCTTCGCATTCGTTCATCTTAGTTAGCTACAGCAATTTCTTATTGAAATCCTGCCAGATGAGGCACCCAATATCCCGAGTTCTTGTTTCATACTTATTACCTCGGAAAAAGGACATCACGATGGATGTTTTATTTATTACTTTAATTTAAGAATAAAAACACATTACAAAAATTCCATCATTAAGCCCAACCCAAATTTCATAAATCTGAGGTAGTCAGTTAAAGCAGGATCTCCACAGTTCAGATATTCAGGTAACACCTCTGCTCTGTACTGAATACGATAAATGATTAAATCTTGGTAGCACCTAATTGCAGATTTAAAGAATCTTCATCCAGTTTTCCACTGATATCATTAAAGGGAGGTAGTAATTTTTTATTGAGTGAAAGCCCTAGTGATTGTAGTGGCTTTTCCCAGTATAGATGTAGAGACCCCAGAACAATGCAAAGCAGAGAGCTGTAACAGTGCCCTGGTTCCTAACTTTTCAGGCAAAACAAGGAACACCAAGGGCTTGGGAAGGACTGGCCTTGTGTCAGTGCCTTGCCAGTTCCCTCTGTGAGGCCTGAATTCTTATTGCAGAGCTAGCTGTTCAGCATTGTCCCGGATTAGCAAAACTTTGAGAAATCTTAAACTGTGGATCCTAAAGATTGGGGAACTATTTTTGGAAGGGTTTTTGAAAATTGGGACCGTTACTTAAGGACAAGGTTTTGACTAAAGACCTGCTTTTTGCTGAAAAATCACTGTGAAGCATCACGTTACCACAGGTGATTCTGCTTGGCTTTCACATAAATTAAACCTTTTTTTTTTACCAGCAACATAGTTTTACTCTGTTTTTACATTACATATGGCTTTACATGACTCCTAATTTGAAGGCGTCATCTTGCTACACTGCTGAACAGAGGAAATCAATGCTGCAGCTGTATTTGCATAATAAAGATGCCCAGTGAATGTCATGAGCACGCTGAAACAAGACTGGTATCTGCAGAGCTCTTAAGGCTTGCACAGAATAAGAATGCATCAAAACTGCCTCTGGATAGAGAACAATGTTGTTAGGGTCTCTCTAGGAAATACAAGTTGCTTGTCCTCAAAGCTTTTGGGGGCAGAAAAAACTCTGCATGATACACAGCATAAAGTACCTAAATGACACTAATGTAGTAACTTTTACTGAGATTAATGTTCCAGATAAATAGGATCCCATATCCAACTAGTTTGTAATTCGTACAAGCAAGTTTATATACTGAGGGGCTTATATTTTGTTGGGATATAAAATCAGCATTTTATCTTTCATTTATAAAGTAAAACATAAAGCTATATGATACACTCTTGCACTATTGCACTTATGTATCTAAAGGAAGCAAACAACTGAACAAAAATATCAATCATCTGGTAGTATGTATGTAACTTGTAACAAGCAATATGCATTAGGTAGCAGAGAAATATAAAGAGGTTTTGCATGAATATGTAATAAAAAAGCAATTGCAAAATTAGTAAAAATTTACCATTCTAGCCTCTAAATCTTAGGAATTTTGTGCATGGAATTGATAAGAAAATACATTTAAAGCTAACAAAATTATTTACACTTATACGCCATCGATTATATCATATAGAAATATTTGATTGGTAAATAAAAATACAAGCCGTATGACATTGAAATCTATCATAGCATACAGTACTTAAAATTCAAAGCTATTGGCAATGAATTTAGGAGGTTATAGGCAACTTGCATCATCATCATATACAAGTAATGTGTTATCCTGTAATTAAGAAGATCCTGCCATAGTGCCCTTATGCAAGCAGGGGACACAATCACCAAACCTGGTGTTGCTATTGTCTGATATGTTTGCCTTGCTTTTTTTTTTTAATAGTCTGATTTGCATAGCTATGTTATAAACTATTCCCATCCATTTTTAAGCAGTAGTAGGTTCACCTAAGACTTGTGGCATTGAAAAAGAACATACTACATAAAAGATTGAATAATTTGGCATGTGCCAAAGAATTGTACGCTGAATAAATAAGTAGAGGGAAAAAAAAGGTTCAAAGCTCCCTGGTACGGGTATGGTGGAATATAGTACAGGTATAGTATAGGCTGATATAGGTGATTGTATAGTATGGGTGCCAAAAATAGCAACGTTGTTCATTCATACATTAAATCATTACAAATCTGCCTGTGCTGGAAATGTATGCTGAAAACTATTATACCTGCTGTGACTGGGAATAGCAAATACTTATCTTTGAATTACATATTTTATAAAATGAGATGTTCAAGATAATCAAAGTAATGTCAAGTTTGTGTGTTCTGCCAGACACAGACAAATCTCAAGAGACAAACCCTCACGATTTATGATTTTTTTAAATACAAGTATGCAGGTATTGTGAAGGAATGTTGGAAATGGTCTTTCACATGTGGTTTGCTTACATTTCTATAGATTTCTTTTGCCCTTTTGAAGAATGGATGAACATTGGTTATTGGAATTTGCAACTTGTGCTTGCAAAATATTTTATAGAAGTCTGTTTTTGCAAAGGAACAGAAATACATTGATTTCCAAACTAAGAAACACAAAAATCTTTTCTCCAAATGCTGTTAAGAACAAAGGACAGTTGTTTTACTTCTGTCTCAACAAAGGTAGCAAGAGACATGTTACAGGCTTACTAGCATAGTACATATTCATATAGTCAACACCAAATAATAGTAGCTTGCAGCCAGCTAAGGTTTATCAATTAGAGACAGTTTAGTATTCACCCATACATGGAAGAAATGTCACCTTCTCCTTCCAGGAGGTTGAGAAAAGGCCATAAACCCTCTCTGATCTGAAAAACAGCTATTCCCGATTCCCACGTACACTGCCACAGCATTTGACTCAACTTGTCATGAGGCACACAACTGTGACAGGCAAGCTCAAAGAATGATAATGGACTAAACATATAAAAGCAAAATTCAAAATTTTTTTGAACTGTTCAAGTTCTTCATGAGTCTTGATCATTTGAGACGGCTTGCCCTAGAGCAGCTTCTCTTTTACTCCTTCACCTGGATTTAAACAACCAATGTTTTTTTTCATCCAAAGGAAGCTTTTTTATTTCTGACTCTGATTTTGCACATGCTAGCAGCAGATGTGATCTGAGATGTGGATTATGGTAATAATTTTGGATATTTTGCTTGTCCTTAATCATGGTGTCTTCCCTTGTATGGCAGAGAAATCAAGATTTAATGTAGGTGGTCATCTACTAAACTAGAAAGATCTCTTACTTTTCAGATTTCCTGTTCCTCTGGACTGGGGGTGAAGAGCTTAGAGACAGGGTTTACATACGGCCCGCAGTCACATGAGATACACGTCTTTTACATTGTGATTAAGTAGTGTCCACTGAACATTAAGACAGATGGAATTTTGGATGGAAGTGCTCTCTGGAGGCCCACAAGTCCAACCTCCTGCTCAAGTTAGGGCTGATTTCAAACTTAGGTCAGGTTGCCTAGGGCCTTTTCCAGGGCAATTTTTTAAAATCTCCAAGCATGGAAAGTCCTCAGCCTCTTCAAGAAGCATGCTCCAGCCAGCCATTTAGTTCTGAAGAGACTCTTTGCTAATATCCAGTTGGGATTTCTCTTTCTGAACCACGTCACTCATCCTTTCAGTGTACATCTCTTAAAAAGAGTTTTTCTCCACCTGTAGATATTTCCATCCTTTTGCCACCACCACCACCACACCTTTGGGTAGTGGGAGATTGCAATTAGTTCCCTTTCACAGCTCAGCCACGTCACATGCCAGCTCTGCATTCTAACCCAGGAGCATTGACATCTCTCCAGTCTTGTAGATAAGGGCTGGATAAACTTACTCCAAGAAAGAGCACTGAAGGAGATAAGTTTTGAGACAAGTAACAGCTGAAATCTTCACAAACATTTGTTTGAGGCCTAGAAACTTTTTGACAAATAGGATGGATTTTGGTGTGTTATGAATGATTGAAAGTAGAAAAACTACAATGCAGCTGCACTGTTAGTGATTAATATTTGTTGGTGACTCTGACAACGTTTTTATTTCCATATATTAAGTGATATGTTTTTCCAAATGGTCCATCTCTAAAAGTATTTTCTGATAATTTGTTTTTCAGGAGAAAATTAATTACTTTTCTGGCTCATTTGCTCATACACTTGTAGACTTAAGGCACAGTCTCATGATAAAGTCTGTGTTTTCTCAAATATTATTAGACCAAGGATAAAGCAAGACTTGCAAATGAATGCAAAGTAGGCTCACGTCTCAGTCTATTTGTTTAGGATTTTTAGCTGACTTGGATGCAATATTGTCTGAGCTTGTTTTAATTGCTCTGCTATCACAAAAAGCATGGCAGCTTTCACTGAGTTCACTCAGTTTGGGTCCAAATTCAGCTTCATTCTTCATCAAATTTTTTTCCAAATATTTTATCTTCCACATGTATTTTGTGGTATTAAAGAAAAGTCTAAATTTTCTCCTGTTCTATGTATAGCCTTCTTTACCATAGGTAAACCACAATTACACAGGAGTGCTCTGTTCTGGTTGAGTGAATGAGAGCATATATAGAAGGCACTTGGGATTTGCTGATGTTGTCTGAATGCAGTACCTAAAATCCATTCAGCTGTGTTGGAGATGTGCTGTGACTTGGTGAATGTTTATCAAGTTCTTCATTATCATTTATGTGTTATCACTGCCAATTTACATCACTTTGTATGCATGTGACACCACAGCAATAGCAATTATTTGTATAGTGCCAACTAGTCTCTCTTGTCCTCTGCTTGTCTCAAACACATCCAATTAAAGCAAGCAACAGACAGTATATGTGAAGAGCTCAGGAAAGCTACTCATACAAACAAATACTCCTCCACCAATACAGGAAAGTGCCTCAGTACAGGAAACTGTTCACCAAGAAAAGTAGGTTCTTGGGGAAGGCACAGATGAGGAAAAAATGTCATTGAAGATAATTGGCTGAAAACAAACATGGACTGAATTTGCAAGTCCAGATCTCAGTCTTCAACTTACAAAGTTAGGTATCTTTGCAAATTCTGGTCCATCCTGATGAGGAGAAAATCTGGCAAAGGTAGTAGGAAGCCAATATAGATGAGTAAGGAGATCCTAACTGAACTTGAAAAAAAGTGTGCTAAAGATGGAAGTGGGGGCAGGTGATCCAGGAAGAATACAGAGATGCTGTCTAATCTTGCAGGGATAGGTTTAGGAGATACAAGTCTGACCTGGAATTGACTCTGGCAAGGGATGTGAAGGGCAAGGAAAACCTGGAGCAAGAAAGACACTAGGTAGAGGAGGACCATGCTGAGAAACACTTAAACAAACTGGACATGCATAAATCCACGAGGCCCGATGGATTGCAGCCATGAATGCTGAGGGAGCTGGCTGATTTCATTTCAAAACTACTGCCAAATATCTTTGGAAGGTCATGGCAGTTGGGAGAGGTGGCTGAAGACTAGAGGAAAGCAAATGTCATTCATATCCTCAAGAAGGGCAAGAAAAAAGAACTACAGGCTGATCAGCCTCACTTCAATGGCTAGGAATGTGATGAAGCAGCTAATCCTGGAAATCATTTCCAAACACATGAAGGACAAGAATGTGATTAGGAGTAGTCAGCACAAATTTACAAAGCAGAATCTCCTGAAGTTCAGCA
>NW_008626534.1:29602-47068 GCF_000691845.1 Merops nubicus
GGAAAAACCTCATGCATCTGTACACAGTAGGCCTGACTGCCTGGTTAGTAGCTCTGCATAAAAGGATCATAGAGTGTTTGGGATCTTGGGTTCCTGATGAACAGCAAGTTGGCCAAAAGCCAGCAACATGCCCTTGGAGCAAAAGAGGCCAACAGTTTCCTAAGCTGCACTAGGAGGAGTGTTGCCAGCAGGTCAAGTGAGGTAATCCTTCCTCTCTTTTCAGAATTGGTGAGGCCACATCTGCATTCAGTTCTGGGCTTCTCAGTATAAGAGTCCAGTGCAAGGCCACAAAGATAATTAAAGGACTGGAGAACTCTTCATAAGAGAAGAGGCTGGGCAAGCTGGAACTGTTTAGCTTGGAGAAGGCTCAGGGAGGATCCCATCAATGGATATAAATAACTGATGGGCAGAAATGAAGATGAAGAAGAAGACAGGCTCTTCTCAGTGGTGCCCAGTGACAGGATAAGAGACAATGGCCACAAATTAAAGCACATTAATTCCATCTGAACACAATGAAATACTTCCTCACTGTGAGAGCTGTCAAACAAGGGTCTAGTACAACTCTTTGCAGCCAACTCTCTATGGAACTACTCTACACAGCCAACTCCACACAGGGACACCTCTGTGCAGGTCAGCAGATCCTGACTGTCCTCACCAATCTCTTCACAGTGCCAAAATTTAACAGAAACATCATCTTTGCTGACTCTGTCTAATCCATAAAGGTATCTATCACAAGCAAACTTTTCCCTTCTTTGGCTTTGAACTGTCACAGGCATCACAGAAGTAGCAACCACACAGTATGATTTTTGCAAGGAAACTGTGTATATATAAGGGAGTTAAAGTGTAAGAAAAAATGAGTCACACATTTTGTAACATGTGCCAGCTGATTAATCACATGTCTTCGTTGTGCTCAGTCATCAGAGGTGTCCACCTTGCTCTGAAACTGTTTTCAGTGGTGTAATATTTAAATTAACAATGAAGTAAAGGCAACGGTGAGATAAAGACAACTAAATCAATCATGAAATACCAAAATTAAAATTTTGGTTGGCATTTTTACAATGAGGGTGGTGAAACATGGAAGCAGGTTGCCCAGAGAACTGGTAGAAGTCCCATCCCTGGCAACATTCAAAGTCATGTTGGATGGGGCTCTGAGCACTCCAATCAAGTTAAAGATGACCCAACTCACTGCAAAGGGGTTGGACTAGATGACCTTTCAAGGTCCCATCCAACCCAAAGCATCCTACAATTCCACAATAAATGCAGCCAGCTAACATGGGTGGGGAGAACTACAGGAGAGTCTTGCTCAGGAAGCTGGGGAGCAGGTGGTTGTCCTGCTGCCTCCTGCTGCCCAGTAAGCCTCCACAGCTGCTCTGGTGCTGAGACTACCCTGCACTTTGTGCAGACAGGGAAGCACTGTGGCAGCAGGGACTGCTGGCTTCTTGCATTCCTGGCTGCTCAGGGCTGAGGAGGATGCTGGGGTGCTGGGACACAATGCCTGTAAGTGCCTCAATTTAGAAACCAACAATAATCCTTTAAAAAAAAAAAAAAATTGCCCAAGGCATGACAGAAAGGAGCTCACAGGCAGTCCCCACTCTGCCTCCTGTGAGAGATCTGCATAGAGTTGTCCCCCCATAGAGAGATGCCTGTAGAGAGATGGCCACAAAGAGTTGGTCACACAGAATTGGCCATTGAGTGTTGTCCCTTTCTGGTCAGACATTGGAACAGGTTGCCCAGAGAGACTGTGGAGTCTTCATCCAGGGAGATATTAATATCCCAGCTGGGCAATCTGCCTTACATGACTGTGTAAGATGGGGGTTGGGATTAGATGAATTCGAGGCTACTTCCAAATTAAACAACTCTGGGATTGTGTGATCTTTTCATTACAGCAGCTAAGTGATTGGCTCTCTCTGTTGGCTTACATACCATAAAAGGAGTGTTGAAGAACAGAGTTTGAACAGATATTTGTCTTATGGACAATCTCCTCTGTTTCCTTCCCTCTTTCTCATAACCTCATTATTTGAGGTTCACAATACTTCATTTAGTGGAAGATTAAAAAAAAAAAAAAAAAAAAACCCACAAAAAACACACCACCAAAACTAACAGCAAACTAGTAACGAACATTTCTAAATAGAGATAAGCACTAATTACTAAAGACTGATTTCAAACAGACCAAATAACCCAAAGTTTCATAGTATTTAACAATAAGGTTTTTCTGGGGCAACAGCAGCTATTGGAAAAAGGTTGCTGCACATCTGGACACTCACTTTGGTGGAGTTTCAGCACTCAAACTTGTCATAGATAACAACAAATGACTTTCAAACCTTTTCTATTTTTATCTTCAAACAGATTCTATTTTAGAGACAATTTTGTAAGTCTTTTTTTCAGAATCATGAAGCAAAGAAACATCAAAGTTGCAGCACTCACCATTAAGTTTCAAACACAACAAAATTTAACCTTCAGCACATGAAAAACACTGAATGAAAGACAAACATTTTTGGAGTAAAGAGGCATGTCTTTGCTGTATATAACATTAGACACTGCAATGATTGTGTAGGTCTATCTGTGTGTGTGAGACACTGCATGGGTTGAGAGGCTTAAAACAGTGCTTTTTTATTTATTTAGGCATGGACTGGGTTCTCTGAGCTACACAAAACCATTCATTTTTCCTTCTATATGACTGAAAAAAAGCAAATCAAGCTTACCTTGCACATGTACACCTTCTGTAGCTAGTTGTTTCACTGGAATTGGACAGGTTCACAACCACACTCTGCCTGACTGTGCTGTAGACTAAAACCTCTCTCTGCTGCTGTAATGCATGGCTCATCTTCTTTTATTTTTGTTAGAAATACCCAGTCACTTTTCAGCCAGTTTTCCACAGGATCTCCTTCATTCCAATGCTATCCTCAGTGAATAAAACCAGCCACTCAAAAGGTTTTGCCCAAGCAGCTCCTGCTATTTTCTGTGTGTTCCTTAGTTGTGCTGACTAGTCTCTAGAGATTCCCTTCTTTTCCCATTAATTACTGAATTAACCCAAGGGGATAAGGCTGATGTCTCAGGTCAGCTAGGAAGAATTCAGGTCATCTAGAGCTTGTCTTTTCTGTTTTGGGAAGTCCCTAATATGATCATCACATTCACATGCACATTTTGACTGCTACAGGAGGGTTGGTAAATATGACTGACAATGAACATTTTTTGTTTGATCAGCAAAGGCAAATATAAGATATCATTTATGACTTATGCTCATCTTACAAGTTCCTTTAATTGTGGTGCATAGCTTGCTTCTGATCACTTAATTGATTTTACATTTAGCTCCAGGAAAACAGACCTCAATCTATTCCCATTAAAAGGAGAATATAGGTATTAAGTTGCAAATACAATATGTTATGATGCATAATCCAGGAAAAAAGGAAAATAATAAAAACTTCCTTGATTGTCTCTGTTCCTCAACCCCTTTTGAAGAAGCTTCTGGTTAATCAAGTAATCTGGTTAATCAATTTCCTGTAAATAGAACATTCTTCTTTAAGAAGAACAAGATTGACTGCAAGGAGACATGGAAGGAGTGAGGAGGCCTTTAGGTTAGGGTTCCTGAAGTAAGAAGGAAACTCTTAAAGGCAGTTATAAATATAGCAATAAGTAAAATTAAACAACCATAGACACTTTCCCTGTGCTTTTTTTTTTTTTTAAATCATATTATATTGTTTTCTCTACATTAATACCAGCATATCACTGAAGCCTAAAGGAAGAAAAGCTGCTGCTAAAAAAATCTCTTCTCTTTAACATATCTCATTCACATATAATGATTATCAATCGAGTTGGCACACATATTGTAGTGGTTAGACACATAGCTGCTCACAAAGTAACCTGCATTGGCTTGCATCACTCTAAGGATACAGACTAGGACATATCTATGGTTATTTCTCAGTTGGCAGCCTGTTAAACTAATTTGAATACAGGCAGTCAGACAACCAAAATCAAAGATTCTTAGTGCTCTGTTTCATGACAGTTCTTGTGCCATGGGAACTGAGGAGTTTCCATTTGTATTTTGTGCAGGTACTACATGTTTATGTCATGTTTGGTGGGCCAAGTCTTAGAAGAGCATCCTGGAGAATGGCAGCCACTGCTATGTTAGGTCTTCCTCACATCATCCTCCAGGGAGAGCACCTAGCACAAATATAGCTGTCAGAGAGGTTGTGCTTCTCGGGCCTGTCTGCCCAAGAATGGAGTTTTATGATTTCGTTATGTGAAAACAATAGGAAACTCTAATTTTGCCTGTTTTCTCTTTGTTTAATTTTTCTGAGAACTACTGTCAATGATTTATTCTTCTTTATTCATTGTAACTGTCACCAAAGAGTACTATTTTTTTCATGGCAGAGTTTTATTTCAGAATATGAATAATCACATCTTATTGCCACTTAAATTCAGCATCTTGTTTTTCCAATTCCATTTATGGTCACTACAAATGTTAAGACTTGTTATAAAATGGACATAACTCTTGCCTTCTTATTTTAGAGTTGAGCTTATCAAGTTGATTCAGAGCAATGAAAAAGAAGGAACCTCAGCTGTCAACTGCTATCATTCTGCCACACCCTAGACATTTAAATTTATTTTGCAAAATTTTCTGTCAAGCCCTCAGTGCTTACTCTTTTTTAATTTTAACATGGCAGAGTGATGTTATTTGTGGTAACAGTGCTTAGCTTAACAGAGGTGCAGAGAGAAGGAGCATGTGAAACTGTCAGGAACAAGGGAGTGACCCCAATAACAGCAAAGATCACCTTTGAAAGCAACGATGCACTAAGGAGGGATTAGTAACTTCAGGGTTGCACCCAGATCCTATGTCATCAGATGTCTTGTCTCCCGATGCAAACAGGAGCAGATATGAAGGAGTGATACTGAAAACAAAAGCCTTTATTGCGTGCACCACTTTCCAGTTTCTGTATGAAGGGCTTCTTGAATCATTATTATTTATATATTAAGAATACAATGATGTACAGTAGATATTAGTTATTGTATACAGTCGCAATCAATGGACCTGCTGGTGTCTGTCAGGAAGCCTTCCCTGGCTGCATGTCCCCCACCACTGCGGGCCTCCTCCCAGAGACAGGTTGTGTTAATAACTAGTGCAACGCGGATTCTTAAAGGCCATGTGTAACCACTAGTGTGTGGCAACTGATGACAGGGACCCACTTCAGGAGTGAAGCTGAGATGTTTATTTTTTACACACATGTGATTTATATACTTTTTACAAGCAAGTTGTGGCAAAATCTTCATTGGTCCTCTGGACTTCCACGGTGGTCGTGGTGACTCTTCACTGGTTCCTCACTCTCCTCAAATGGCAGAATTACACTCTGTCCATGCAGAGCAAGTTCTCCACTCTACTTCCTTAGCACGTCAGCACATCAGCCAGGCCCAGGATTGGCCAATGAGTTCTTCCATGCTCTCGCCTCGGCCCCCACACTTGTCCAGACTCCTGTTCCACAGCCCACTGCACAACTCTAGTTTATCACCCCCCACACTAGTGCAACCAAGAAAAATCATCGTGTGGTAGTAGTAGGTGACTGTTGTCTGAGAGGTACAGAGGCACCCATCTGCTGACCTGGACCACTATCTAGAGAGGCTTATTGTGTACCAGGGTCTTCTATCAAGAATGTCACTGAGAGACCACTGAACCTCATGCGTCCCACTCACTACTCTCTGTTGCTACAGTTTCACATGGGCACCAGTGATACCACCAGACACAACCTGAGGAGTATCAAGAGGGACTACAGAGCCCTGCCAGCAGTGATGAAGGAGTCGGAGACACAGGTAGTCTTTTCATCTGTCATCCCAAAGGGAAAGGACTTGAAAGAGCCAATTGAATTAGGAAATTGAATAAATGGTTACAGGAGTGGTGTCACAACCAGTACTTCAGCTACTTAAACCACAGGACTTGCTTTGAGAAACCTGATCTCCTGAGACTGGTGGGCTCCACCTCTTGGAGAAGGGGGAAAGTATCTTTGGCCACAGGCTTGCCAATTCAGTAAAGAGGGCTTTAAACTAGAGTTGCTGGAGGCGGGGCAACTCAATCCATCCCACTTCAAGGCTAGTGCCAGAAACAGATGCCCCGAGCCTGGACAAGGCTCACAGAACAGCAAGATAGCACCTGAAGTGCAAGATAATGGATTTCAGCCAGAAGGCATCCCAGCCAGTAAGTTAGCTTCAACAGCAGCCCAATTTATATGCCTCTATGCAAATCCACAGAGCATGGGGAACAAATAAGAGATGCGAACGCATACAGGGCCATAATGTTATTGGCATCACTGAGACACAGTGGGATGCCTCCTACAACTGTAGTGTGGGAATAGAGGGATACAAGCTCTTTAGGAAAGACAGGAAGAGGAGAGGAGGCGCTGGTGTCGTCCTCTACACCAACAATCAACTGGAGTCCACGGAGCTTGGCCTGAGGATGGATGAGTTGCTGGCTGAGAGTTTATGGGTCAGGGATGAAGGGAAGGCAGGAGAAGGTGCTATCATAGTGGAGGTCTGCTACAGGCTACTTGACCAGGAAGACGAAGTGGATGATGAGGATTTCCATAGACAGGCGTGTCTTCCTGTCCACAAGCTTTTGTCCTCATTTCAACCACCGTGATGTCTGTTGGATGCACAGCACAGCAGGGCACCAGCAATCCAGGGGGTTCCTGTAATGCATTGACAACCATGTCCTTCTACAAGTGGTGGAGGAAACAGTGAGAAAAGGTGCTATGCTGGGCGTTGTTCTCACCAGAAATGAGGAGCTCGTGGGTAACATGAAGCTCAAAGGTAGCCTTGCTGCAGTGACCATGAAATGGTGGAATTCAAGATCCTTAGAGCAATAAGGAGGGTGTGTAGCAAGTTCACTACCCTGGATTTCAGAAGAGCATATTTTGACCTATTCAGAGATCTGCTCAGTAGAGTACCATGGGATAAAGCCCTGGAGCGGAAAGAGGCCTAAGAAAGCTGGTTAACATTCAAGGACCACCTACCTCAGTCCCAGGAGCAATGAGTCCCAAAAAAAAAAGGCAGGCAAGAATGCCAGGAGGCCTGCTTGGATGAACAAGAAGCTCCTGGACACAGCTGCAAAAAGAGAGTCTGCAGGGAGTGGAAACAAAGACAGATAGTCTGGAAGGAATACAAAGAAGTTAGTTGAGCAGCAAAAGCCCAGATAGAATTCATGGCAAACCCAGTATTTTATCCTTTTTTTTTTTAAATCCCTTTCCCAAGTAATACAAAAGCTGGCAGAAAAGCTACCACAGCCAGAGTATAAGAATTTTGTCACTTAAAATTATAATGTCAGCATACAAGGGGAGAGATGGAAAGGGTTTCTGAGGATACAGTACCCCAGGTATTACCTTTGGATATTTCACAAAGAAAACTTGCAGCAGGAACTTCTGAGCTTCCGTGCTGCTATGCAGCTTGTTTTCGTGGGTTGCAGGAGAGGCACCAGCCTGCTGATGTGACAGCTTCAGAGCTGGGCAGTCTAGACACCAAAAGGGTGTATATCTAGCTCTGGCCATCCATCAGTCTGCCTATGGGGGAAGGAATCAGAATGCCAGCCTGGGAACTCTTCCTTCTTCACAACCCACTAGCAAAGGAGTCTGGAGTCTGATTGTCTAACAGTCCTCCAGGCAAGATGAGAAGTGGACAGGATTCCAATACAATTTTGTCTTAATTGACGCATGCCTTCAGAACATCTGATTCACTTTAATTGAGGTTTTCCTCATTTTCCTGGAAAAATTACAGGCAGCTCCAGTAACAGCAATTTTTTTCTTACTGCACACTAAGAGAAAATCACTATAAGCTGTCCCCTTAAGTTGCACTTGTCTTAACTTGAAGTAATAATTGCAGTGGATCTGACTCTCAGTGCTAAGCCTGGCAGCTGTAGCTAAATTAGATGGGCCAATGGAAAACATATATTCCTTCAATAAGTTACTATGAGACTGAAAAACATTTTGGGTTGAGACTAGGACCAAGAAAGAAACATCACTTTGTTGTACACATTAACCAAAGCTTCTAACAGAGGCTGACAGGAATTTATACACTACAGCAAATAACAGCGGAAAGATACTTTTAGCATGCAAATATGTAGACTGAAGATGTACATTTATCCTTTGACAGAAAGCAGCAAATAGCTGTAGAAATCATCCTTTGTAAACACATGTGTTAACTGTGGTCTTCAGTGCAGATTCCAAAATAGAGTGAGAGCTGCCAAGAACACTGAAATTTTGAGAATGGAGCTGCGTAACAGCCTAAATACAAGACTGACAGGTATAAAATCCTAATTTCTTTCTTAATCTCACACTTTTCTGTAATTCTTAGGCTACATCTTTAAATATGCATGTAAACAATCAGGAAATTGTTTATAGGTAGGTTCATTCATCTGTGTGTAAAAATGGAGTCACTTATATGCACCCCTGAGCATTAGATCAGTAGGGCAAATCTGCCTGTCATCTCTTCTCTCTTCCATAATGATGACAGTATTCATCAGTCTCACAGCCTTGTGGTGGGGAGGAAACAATGACTGCAGAGCATCCTGTGCACCCTATCAAGACTGTCACCCTACCATGCTGGTATCTGGTTCTATCTCAGGAAAGTAAATTTTAATGTAAACTGTAGGTGTGGCTGCTCTGCAAAACAGAAACTAAAAGGAAGAGAGGAAGAGGTGGCTTTGTAACCATGGACCAGGCAAACACTGGCCTTCTGTCATTGCTCTGCTTTTTGTCAACAGCATCCCATTTTAACAGGAGCACAGCTCACCTGCTACACTCAGGCAGATTCTGGGGTCAGAGATTTTTGCAGTTCAGCTTCCTGGTGGAGGATTGATAAATCAGCATGGGTTTGAGATGGAACAGTTTGCTTTAAGTTGATGTTTATGAGGAAACCAACCTGAAATTGCCTTGGCTTTACCCACCAACTTATTACACAGAAGAGGGAGAATGAATGGCACCTGCACTACTGTCATTAGAAAAGACCAGATGATCCCTGTTTCATTTCTGAAAAGGACTTCAGTTGCCAGCACACAGGAGAGCAGTCTGGACTGAAACATGGCCTGGCTGGTCTTACACATCCTGTCTTCAGAGTTCAAATAATTTCCTCCCTTCCTTTCTCTGCTGGTATTAATACAGATCCTGAAACCCTAGAGCTCTGCCTGTAGAGATTTATACTGTGCTACTTGGTGCTAAAGCATCTTCCTTCCATTTTGGCTCTTCACCAAATCACATCCACCCAGATTGTTTTCCTGTGAACCATCTCTGAATTAATCACTGAGCAATGACTTGACTATTTGCATTAGTTCATATAGGAAAGTAGATTCAACCCAGAATCTTTAAAGCAAGTCTTACCTGCTAGGAAGCAGATCTTTAAAAAACAAGCCCACTACTTTTTGAGTATAACTGACCGACATAGTCTTACACAAAAAATGAGGAAAGATAATCATTATTTAATCAGAAAAGTCCAAAAGTGATCACATCCATAATGTGACATTTATAATGAGGCATATGTGATGATGGTCTGTGCTCAGAAAGATAAGGACAGAGCATGAGATAAAAATTTACCTCAAATGAATCATCAAGGGAGTAATATTAAGAATAAAAGTAGGCTAATACAATTATTTTCCCAAGTGCCAGACTGCAAATTGCCTTATCTCACAGTTTTAAGGCTTCTGTCACAATATGGAAGAAAAATAATGAATAATAAAAAATATGCATAGGATTCATACCCACTGCATAAAACTCCACAATACTCAATAAAAAAAATTACTACTGAAGAAAAAAAACCACATATCTTTAAAAGATTTATTTAAAGATTTGCAAGGAATGATGAACTATTTGTTTCTTTCATCGCCACTGTCATAACTAGCTTGCTTTGTTATTGACATTGCTGATGCACCAGTTCTCAAAAGGATGATCTAGTGGGAACGGGAAAGGAAACAGAAGAGCATCAGCAATTAGTGAAATGTTAAAAGGATAAAAACTGCACAATCAGCTTATGGCAGCATGAGGCCATCAAGGTACCAGCAATTCTAAAGTTTGGACTACATGCCAAAAGCATAAATTGTGTATGAAATGAATGTTTAAAAGGTAGGAAGGAAGCCCTTTGAAGCACCAGGGTTTCAGCAGAGAACACACAAAAAGGGCAGCGGACAACGCTACAACAGTTTGACAGCTAGGAAAGTTATATTTTCAGTACTTTCTACATATCCTCAGCCACTTCCATTTGGTTAGATGCATAACTGAATTCTGTGTAGCAAATTCTTTGCATTGATGTTCTCATACATTTGTTAGACCCACTGAAGTGTACAACTGAATTTTTCACATATTCTGATAAGTACTTTCTTCCTACCTATAGCAAGTCTTATTTTTCTAGTTATCCAGACTTAGGATTTGGATGAGAATGTTTTAGACAGTTAGCAATTTCACCTCTAACAAGTGAATTAGTCTTTTTTTTTGGCATTTCATTGAATTGTGTAAGAAGAAAGTTACTAAATACATTTAGACAAGGGATAAATATGCAATTCTGCTTTTTATGAATTTTCTTATATAGAATTACACCATACTGGGTATTTATTTTTTTATTCCAAAGAGAAAGCTTTTTTCATTTGTGTGTATTTTACCAGTAATTCAATGGAAGTCGTTGGTTGATTTTGGTCTATTTTTCCTCTCTTGTCCCTTGTATTTTGACATAGTGGGTCAAAATCTGAATTTTGTAACTTCAGGGAATTCTGAAAGATAAAAGTTTTGGATGGCCATAATTTATTCCCTTTTTGTGGTCATGCCAGTGGCTATTCCTACAGGTGCCAAAATGAAGCATAGTAAGAAGCAGAAGAAAAAGTGTTAATACTACCTGAATGTTTATTTCCTGAAGTCTAGTTAGAGAGAATTACAATTTTTTAAAATCATTCATAGTGAACTGGTTTTGCTAAATCAGCACACTGGTCACTTTTAGGTTAGTTCCAAACTTTAAAATACATAAATTCAAGCAATTTCAAACCAACGTCATTTTCCAGCCAGCTCCCACTCCAGTTGAGAATACCCAGTTTCAGCAACAGCGATCAGAGGAGAATCAGTTTCTTAGTTAAAATAAAATCAAAGTTCTCACAACGCATTAGCACTAATCTGATCTATTAAATCATCTTTGCCACCTCTCCCAGAACAACAGACCTATTTCTTGTCATCCTTCCCTAGCTCTTCCCACAGTTATCTGCATTGCCCAGAAAAATGTTCCAGAAACTAATTTTTCGCCACAAACTGTATCCTTCTTTTTTCTTGCTCTTCAAGTCCAGTAGTTCAAGTTCAGCTTACCAACAGCATGTCCCCAAGAAAAGGCACAGGGGCAGCCTGTTCTATCTCTTCCTTCTACCTGTCCACATCACACTTTGTCTGCAGAGGCAACCTGTGACAGCATGCGAGCAGCTTATTCATACAATATCATCGGGGGGGCTATTTTGTTCAGCAGTTCCTCGGCTCCAGAGATTTATAAATAAATAAAAACAACACATAGAAAAAACACACACTACCTTACAGATTTTCACAAATCCTTCTACAGACTTCAGTCTGTCTTATTCTACAGTATTTAATTTCCTGTCCTATGAACACTGAAAATTTAGAATTGCTTCTGAAAGACTCATGCTGTTCAACTATTTATTCCCTTCAGTGAAAAAAAAAATGTCTTGTCCAAAACACATTTTAGCCAATGAATGTCTCTGGGCACTACTGTTTTACTGAAAGACCATCAGAAATGTTTCTGAACTATATTTGATTGAAGTGGTTGCTGATTTTACGGTTGCAGGTTTTGCAGTCAAGATGTCAAATTTGCTAGCCACTGATTCCCAAAACTCAGCTTCCACTTGACATGGGAAGTGCATGATGAAGTACTGCATATTCTGGCTTTGATCTGAACATCTAAGCCCATAATTTGGAGGACATATACAGATGAATCAAAGAAAGGATGTATCCCAGAGTTTCATAATTAATTTCAGAGTAGCATAGTTACAGTTGCACTATTATTTCTGAACTTTTCTACTTGACTATGTGCCTAGTGGAATGAAAGAATTATAGCAGGAGATGGAATGTGATTCAAACTCCACTCTGGGTTTTGAATTATGGATGGCTGTGTTATCTTTGCACAAAGAAGAAGACAAAGCAGCAGCTAATAATCTGCTGAAGAGTCAAAGTAAACAAGAGAAGAGTAGTTAAATTTACAAGCTTTTCAATTTTTATGGAAGATTGGAAGCCAAAACCTAGCAAGCAGGATTACTTTAATTTATATGTTAGATGAGTACTTTGAAGAGAAAAAACAACACATGAAAATACATAAAGGGAGAGCAATGAGGGAGAACAACATCTCAGCAGGGAATACTTCAGTTATTCGTCAAAACTAGTCAGAGAGTGCCACACACACACACAAAAAAAAAAACTCAACTCTATTCCCTAAAAATAAGAATGTTTTTAGGAGAACAATACCACAAGCTTGTTGAACCAGCCATTTTCTATATGTTTGAATGAACTTCAAATATCTCAGTTTATAAATAAGACTCAAAACAGCTTGAGAAGTCTCTGGTTGACACAGAGCAAATTTGAACTGCTCTTCAGCAAACAGCACTTGCATCCCATGACTGAAGCAGTAAGGCTGTGGGTCTCACACGGCAAGTACACACTAGTATCTCCTCCTCAGCTCAGAAAAATTGCTTCTCTTCTTTTCTTTACTGCTTTCAGACATTCTTAATATACCAAAGCTCTTACAGATTGTCTTGAAGAGGGGGGATGAAGAAGATTCTCCTCTTCAGAAAGTTTATCTTCTTAGTAGGCTACACAGTGCTTAAACAAGGAAGATGACTGTTATGAGACTTTCAAGGTTTACTCAAAGCCTGTTCTGTGCCTTCTGGTGTTTCAGGAAGGTCTAGGACAATCTGGCCAACATGGAGCCACAGGTGCAGAATTTTAAACAGGATCTTTTTTTTCCTCAAAATGTGTCTAAAAAAGGAAAGCTCAACAACTTCTCTCTCAAAACAAACACACACAACAACAACAACAACAACAAAAACCCCACACACCCAAACACTCCACCATGCCCTGTCTGCTCATGATGTTACTCTGACATTTGACCTTCCTATGAGAGCTGACATACAAACAAAGAGAAAGACAGGACCTTCTGGTTTATGGAATACAAGAAGCATTTCAAAATGCAGGTATGTGTGTATAAGCTGGTAGACAGCAGCTGTTTTAGGTGAATGGTTAGGACAGTAGATGCTGACTCTTCCCACAGAAGAGAAATAAGCTTACTATTCCTCCACACCAAAAGGCCTTTTCTGGGCTGGTGCCTTACACAGCGATAAGATTCACCCATATTCCATCCATGTAAAAGTGACTTTCCTCCATCTCCCTAGCATGCAGGATCATCCTGGTAGATCCTCAATGCCCAACCGTTATTCTGAATCTAGTGAATACACAGTGACACACTTTTAAATGTGAATCTGGAGCTGCAACATTCCCAATGACTCATGCTTGAAACACAATTCACACTGGAAACACGAAATTCATGATTGAAACACATACTCATCTAGACTTGAACTAATATTTAGTAGAAATAATAAACCTTTTCTTTCAAGTTCATCGAACTAATAAGACATTGAATTCTAAGAGTCATCTCCATGCACATGGATGCAAAAGAGTCCAGAGAAACAATGGGACAAGGGAGAATCAAACTATTGCTTCACCTGTCTGCTCTCAGGACTATATCACAGGAGATATCACATCAGCCTCACATGTTGGTAATGATTCCCAGCACCATGAATTAATGGGAGATGCTCTCCAGATGACCTTTCAGACTGAATAGGGAAGCTAATGCCCAGGGGTATGTGATGTAGGGAAGGGGAGCAGGAGATGATTATTGAAGGGGCCATAAGTCTCGTCTGGACATGCATCTGAGATAAGAGAAGGAGCTTGCTACTGGAGGGACCAGGAGTTCCCAGACAACTGGAGTCTCCATCTCTGGAGATATTTTAAAACTAGATAAGATTCTGTGCAACCTCCTCTAGGTGAATCTGCTTTAGCAGGTTGCAGTTGGACTAGATGATCTCCAGAGGTCCCTTCCAAACCCTACCATTCTGTCTGTTTCTGTGTGTGACAGTATTTAGCTGGTAATGATTTGGCCTCATGGGAGTTTTCTCTTGTATCCAAGGAATTCAGAACTGTTCTGGTTCTGTGTAAAAAGGGGTTCAGGGCAGGACCCACACGGAACAGAACTATGTACTCAACCTCCCCCGTCCCCCCAGAGAGAGAGAGAGACTTAAAAAAAAAAACGCTTGAGAGTTAAATGAAAAAAAATGAAGTATATTGTTTAACAAGGAACAGAAAACGAAAAAGGGAGGGAAGAAAAAAAATATATACAAAGATTAGGGGAAATACAAAAAATAAACAAAGTATACAAAACCCTCAGAAAAAGTTCCAAGGTCCCATGGAGCAAAAGCACAACCTCCGCCTCCGAGCTGCAGGGCAGGAGTGCTGTTAGCACCCACTTCCTGCCTCTTACCAGAGTGTGTGTGGGAAGGGGAGGGAATGCAATGGTTTCACCCCCACCCGGGGTCCTCCCAGGTGCTGGAAGGTCACACCCCCATTCCAAACCTCAAACCACAACAGGAACAAAATCCATAAAAGCGTATGCAAAGTTGAGTTAGAAGGTTAGACTCCACAATGCTCATTTGCTAAGACTTTAAAAAGAATCTGGTCCAGCAAGCATTCAAAACACTCCAGAACTAGAAGAAAAAAATTATATATTGATTTTACCTTCAGTTCTGCAAAGGACATTTCTGTTATTCCTTTCACAAAGTACTGGGAAGATGACAAAGACCTATTCCTTCTTTCCATGAGACACACCATGTGCTCTAAATTAGTCTAGCATATGTTGAACTGTACAAAGATTAACCAGGGTACCCCTGAATTAACAGAGATTCCTAATTATGAAAGACCTTACTAGACTGCATCTCAGGAAAGTCTTATCTCAGGAAAGTTGACTTATCACTGAGCCAACAAACTGAGCATGAAGAAATGAGACTGCATTTGTCAATAGGTGGCCTCCCCTTGACTTTTTTTTTTTTTTTCCCCCAAATATCTTTGCTCTTCATGGAAAATCCATGAGGTTAAATTAACTACTAAGATTGACAAGTGGAGGAACTGTAAACAAGGCAACCACACACAGATACTGAAATAGCAATTTGTAGAATGTTAGTTGTAAGCTTCTTATACACAAGAGATCTGTTTTGTGAAAACAGAAGAAACATTATTATCAACACCAGTTGAAAACTGGCAGCACATACAGTTGGAGCTGATGTGAGCAGTCTTCACATTGCATTACTAGAACTGTGAAGTATCAGGTAGTGATCCTACAAATGCATTGGCAATACTCAGGATGCTTGGGGCACATTGAGGAAAATAAGCAATAGAAATTGAGTTGTCAACTCAAGATGTCAAGTACGCAATGGGAAATTGGAAAATTTGTGTTTATTTCTGCATCAGAATGTGTGATACAACTGACAAAATCTTTCACTTTTCTAGCTGAAAAGAGTCTTTTGTCTTAGCTGTTTGGTACAAAGACTATGCTTTACATGTGAGATGTACATAAGATCGCAGCTTGGTTTGTAGCTAGGTGGGATCATCAGCAGAGAACGGTTAAAACCCCACAGTTTTCTGTTCATGAGCATACTTGTCACTTGCACATTTTATTTCAAACTTAATCATGCAAAACCATGCACTTTCTCAATGCCTGCCAAGTCAGAGATTGTGCTGAAACCAGCCATTCTGATTTCACTGAACAGAGGGCAAAGTGCCCAGATCCATCAGGACTTTCCCAAGCCAGGGACAACCAGGACTGCTGCATACCTGAGCTGCTTTTTAATAGCTGCTGTGTGCTCAGGAGATCTCAGCCAGCCCCTGGGACACCAGCCCTAGGCAATCTACTTGGCCAAAGCAACAGTCAATGTGTCCCAGGACCTCTGGAAATATCCATCCTTGAGTCTCCAACAGGAGAATAAACCACATATTGGTACAACCAGCTACATCACCAACAATAGATTCACTAGACCTTACCCTGAGGGTCCTCATTTCTCTGTGAAGACCCAAAGACACAGACTGAGACACAACCAGAGCTGCTAGCAGTTTACTAGAAATTCCTAAATAATATAACAGTGAGAAAAATCCAGGGCTTCCTGACTGGAAGGCTTAGATGAGCTAAATCTTCATTATCAGTAGAAGATATGTACTGCACCTACAGCCAGTGCTGACTGTATCTTATAGCCACAACCACTCAGGGCACAGACAAATTGCTATTTTGCTGTTGTTGTTCCCTTCTGTAACATATGTGCATAACAGACGAGGCAGTCACTAGTGATTGCTTTCTATTGCTGTGATGTGGTCTGCATTTAAAGCAGGATTGGAATTCTACTTTTTCACATTTGCAGGCCAGATTCAATCAGGAAATAACAACACAATAAGTCTTTGTAGTACTCTTGCTTGCCACATAATGTTTGTGAGAGTATTTCTCAATTTTCTGTGCAAGACATTAGAGCGTTTCAGTTCGTCTCCAAGACAAAATGTTTTCCTACATCCTAAAGCCCTCAGTCAATAAAAATGGTCAGGCTTCCTATACAAATCCATTCTCACAATGCCTTGGGAATTAAATCTCAGAATTCAATTAATTCTCATTGTGAGCAATCACTTCCCAGATTCATTGCAATTTAAAGAGCTGTGCAAGAAGAAAACAGAACATCCTAGATGCCCAGCTTCTTACTTTCTCCAATATTGTTGCTATAATTCATTACATATGTCCTATTTTCTCTTTAGACTATGATGTGGAAATAATCAGGGAATTATCTCCACTAGCCTATTGCACAACACAAGTAAGACAAATTTTACTTAAGCTTTCATATATTGACACCATTAATCTGTGTTTGACTACATGGACTAGCTTCCAGGCATTTAAACAAATTTGGCTCACTCATTGGAAGGTATTAATGAAAGAATGCAGAAAGATCTCTGGTGCTTACAATCAAGATCAAATAATTAAAATCAAGTTCTTGCAAGACATTTATAGTATTTGTTTAATCATTAGAAGCATCTTGTTTGGGTTTGTTCCTTAAAAATACCTCTCTCTTAAAATTTCAATGATATCAGATATCTGCTATGGGATATGAAAACTGAACAAAATGGAGTTCATCTTGCCCCGAAAATGTTCATACCTTTTCTACAAAAACACAGACCTATTGCAAATAAACAAAAACCTAAGCAAGATAACTGAATGCAAACAGGAGGAAACCAGTGTTTATTCTTGCATTCTGGCTGTCATAAAGAAACCAAAATACATAATTTTGAATACATATTTCACTATACACCTGGGATTTGTAGATTTGAAGACCTCAGAAAAAACTCTTGCTCAATATGTGTCCTGGTTCCATGTAAAAAG
>NW_008626535.1:0-62416 GCF_000691845.1 Merops nubicus
ATGATTCTATGATTCTATGATTCGGGGGTGGCATATTATTAAAGTCAAAAGTGAGGGCGGAAAGATTACGACCACCACAGCAATGCTTTTTTGCCCTGCCATTTGGTCCCAATGCCACAAATGCAGAGGCAGCAGCTGTGTGCTCCACCTTTAGTTCATGTAGCATGGTTTTTACCAGCTTCCAGAGGGTTGCATAGCCTTTTGCTTCTCTAGACCCATCACTGGTTGCATGCCATAGGGCTGTCCCTATGGCATCCCAGGTGCTGAGTTCAAAGGCTGCATCAACACCAGGTGAAAGGTCCCTGTCCTTACACCACTGTAATAGGCGTTTTAAGCATGCTTCTTCATATTTCAAACCTCTCTTAGAGAGAATATGCTGGAGGAGTTTAACCACGGCTTCTTCTTCCTTGCTTAACTGTGTTCCCATTCTCCACCCACTGACCGTTCACCTCACAGGGATATCGCAGTGCTGCAGTCACCTCACAGGGCTGCCTCACAGGGTCTTCTCCTTTGCAGAGCGGCAGACACGTTCCAGATGGTCCTCTCTGTCCAGGGTCCTCCCGCGCTTCCCCCAACCTGTTGTCCGTGCAGAGACTAACAGAGACTAAGTCTGGAGGGTCTTCCGACTGACTCACAGACCAAGTCCGGTGCGTCTCTTGGTCATCGCACAGACTAAGTTCGAAGGGTCCCTGTTTGGGTGCCAGATGTGGGAGCAAGCGAAGGACTTGGCAACAGACCAATATGATCATAGCACAAGCCGTTTATTGAAGAGAGCATCAGAACCTTTATACCTCAGCTTCTTATTGTTTGTGCACTGTGGTTACAATTTGTTGGCTCTATACATAGCGTGGCTATTGTTCATTGGTTACGGTCATAGCACATGAAACTAGCACATGTAAATTAACAGAAGTCGGCTGCTAATAATCGTTGTCCTCCTTAGATCCTGTTTATCATTTTGGTCATTATTTCTACATTCCAACTTCTCTGTTTTAGTCCCCTTATCTCCCCGTACATTCTTCTCACATCCTGCGTCACCGGCTGTTTCTCGTCCACCTGCATCCCTATGGCCTTCAACTGTACTCGTACCGCACAGAGCTCACGTAGCGCATAGAACATGAGGCCTAAAACTGCTAGCTCATGTGGCACACAGAGCATAAGGCCTAAAGTTGCATATAACCTGCATTTGGATGGCCCTGCTCCTCTAAATACATTGCCACAAGAGAAAACAATGTGTGCCGTGCAGGAGACCCGGGATTCAATTTCCTTCTACACATCTATGTATCTTGAGTCTGGTATTCATAGTCTGTCTGCAGTGGATGAGAATCAAGCCATTCCTGATGATCAGATTGTGAAAACTCAGACAATGAGAGGATCACCTTTCATCAAAGCATTTGACAAAGAAATCAGGGTATGATGAGTACTATTTTTTTTTAACATTTTTATTTGCAGGATAACTATAATGCAAGAGTATGCCAGTTGTATCCCAGCTTTGCTTCACTTGTTAATGAAATGCTTTCGTTGATTTTTCAGCAAGGTTCTTTTGAGTCACGTTAAGTCCTACTTAAATTATTTCTGTGTTGAAATGCCCTCTTCAGACTCAAAAGCAACTAAAAGAAGGTGATTATTTTTTTGCATACTTTGCAAATTCACTATTTCTGTTAGTGCTTTTAAACTTAATTCTTAAAAACTGGAAATTGTGTTCTTATTGCTGTTAATAAGAACATTTAGTGATTTAATTGAGTTATGGACTCACATATTTTACTATAGTGTTTTTGTCTGGGCAAGGAAACATCTTGAGAGTTGGGAGAAGGTTTTTTTAATCAGGCCTCAGAGCAACGATGGGATTGCTTTACACTTGCTTTTGTGTTTTCAGGGCTAGAGTAGTCTTTGTGTTGCTAACACCATGACTATTGACAGGAGAGAAGCTGGTGTAATTGCTTTGCAGTTATGCCCCCTACCAGTTCTTTGCTGGTTTGTGTAGGAAATATTCAAGCACACTCAGTGAACATTAGTAGTATCTACCCTTTCCAGGCAGCCTCTCCAGCCTTTTCCAGAGTTATCTGCTATTGTCTGCTTCAGGGACAGGATACTGGGCTGGCTGGATATCTCCTGTGATCTAGTGTGGCCTTTCTGGTTTATCTGTGTCCCTGTTGTGATTGAGCTGCAAACTAAGAGTTCCTTGTTGCAGGGAGATGAAACAGAATTTGTAATTGTTAGCATCCTGGATGTTACCTGGTGGTTAAGCGGTTAAAAGATAACACTTTAGTTAGCACTAAAGTGAGAACTGTATTTGGGAAAATTCATCTCAAGCTAAGTTACACTTTCTGAACTGGTTTTTAAATATTCTTCTTTAGAGCAAACAGGTTAAAATGTAGCTTTGCAACACAAAATGCATAACTGAATGAGAGAAAAGTTAATGCAAAAACATGACAGTGTAAAAGAATGGCTTAATAAGCAATCTCCACTAAGGTGTTTAGCCAAGGTGAAGAAGTCTGGAACACTTGAAACTGTCATATAATCCATTTCATATTTACTTTTTTTTTCCCTCCTAGGGTTTAAAGGATTGTTATGATACCCTTCAGCTTCAAATGAATGATATTGCAGAGCTGGTAAGAGGAAAACTATCAAAGCAAACAAGGACTACACTGGTGCCTTGGTTACTCTTGATGTTCATGCTAGAGACGTCCTCATGGAAATGATTCAAAGTGGTAATTATCTTTTAGGTGTTTTTCTTCACATGTGCCTTAATACACAGTTAATTAAAAACAGCTAACCAATCTGATTTTGCTGCCTGCAACACCACGGTATTAAGAGATGTATGTGTGTATTTGGGTGCGAGCATCAGTGTTAATAATTTCAAAGGTTTTTTAAATTTAATGGAGGTTTAATTGATTTGTGGGTTATTGATGGATTAATGGAAAATCCAGTTATGTAAAAATCTTTTATGATCACTTTCAATTCTGTGTTTTGCAGGCGTGCAAAGTGAAACAGACTTTCAGTGGCTTGCACAACTCTGGTATTATTGGGAATTTGAGACCGTTTGTGTCCGCGTCATTAATTGCAACGTGAAATATGCCTATGAACACCTTGGAAACTCACCCCACCTTGTCATCGCCCCTCTGACAGACAGGACTTACCGCACCTTGGTATGATCTGCCAGCAGTGCTACGTTCTGTATTCACTGTAGTATACTATTTTTTACACTGTTCATTACAGACATAATTTTAGGGCTTGCAGTTGCTGTCAGACTCTGCTATTTCTGTTGTAGTGTGGTTTTCAAAGATTATAATTTCTATAGAATACTGAACATGGAACTGATTTATAAGAAGAAACCTGGACAGCCCACTAACGTGACTGAAATATTAGTGGATTTTTCGGTTGTGGAGGATGATTTTTTTTTAAAATAGAAAAAAACACCAAATATTTTCATTGCTATCTGAATTTTGAGAACAGGAAATTCTTTTCTGATGTTCTATAGTCACTATATTAAGTGGGGAAGGATCCACTTGTGATCATCTTCCTAAGCTCAGAAACTTTTTAGTACCCCTGCTCTTGTTAGAGGTGCTTAGTATTGTACTGGTCTATCCTCAACTAACCTGACAGCTGCAAGTTACCCAAGTCATCTCAGACCTGGCTTATTCTGACTATTGACAGCAGTTTATTTTGCTGGAGTATGGTTTTGAGTTTTTCTCCTCACCCGTCCTCCTGCTGTTGTAAGATGATAATTTTCATCCTTTGAAGACCTAATTGTGAACTCAGTACAATTTCAGAAAGAAGAGGTCTGAAAAGACCTGAACAAGGCATTCTTTGAGCCTTCAGCTTTTGTGGTATGGTTGTAGCTGATGCTTGGTACCTATGTGTCAAAAGATCAGGCTACATAGGAATGAGAGGGTGATGCAGCTGATAGTCTGTCTTAAATACAGTATTCCAGTGCTTGCCAGTAAAGATGTGGCACTGTAACTGTGGATCAGAAGTCAGATAGATCTGAGTTTTTGTTTAGAGTCTGCAGCTTTATTTTTTCTGTCAGTTTTCTCCTGATTCAATGGAATAAAGGAGAGAATATGAATGGCCGATGGAATATATGTGCAATGAAGGGGGACAGTGTGGGAAAGATTAAAAAAAAGAAGAAAATATATCAAAGGAGAAACAAAGGTAGAAAAGAGTAGCAACCAAGTAATTGCATCAGATTTAAATTGAAAGAAGTATCTAAGAAAGAACTGAAATATTTGGTCCAATAAAGTTTGAATAACTAACCGTCGTGGTCATGATGATAATAAAACTAAAGTCCCTGTTAGGGTCGAAATTCCATTCTCTTGTATAAATTTGAAGCTGTAAGTAAATTTCAGATTATTTTTTAATTAGTGCAACCATACTTTTTATGTTAGATCTGATGAGTCTATGAAACTGTCTGGTGGAATTTAAGTTAAAGTTTTCATTCAGAATGTTATCATGTGAATAATTTCCATAAAGTATTTCTGTTTGTTAAATTGGAGCCTTTTATTTAAACCTTGGTGGTGCCCTGGAGGGTCCAGCAGGAACATGTAAAACAGAAACCACCAAAGATTTGGCTAAAGCTCTTGCTGTTCAGTGTGTTGTCTTCAGCTGCTCTGATGGCCTTGATTACCTGGCAATGGGAAAGGTAAATAGAAAATGAATGTATTTTGTATTTTATGTTTTAAGATTAAAATTGTAGGATCCCTTCTTTGTATAAGCACACACATAAATGTGACTCCTGTGGTCTGCTGCCTTTGGGCACTATATACCCTTTTCTACATATGTTTAATTTTCTGTGCTTTAGGAAACCCTATTCAGTTCCTAATGAAAAGATGAAACAGGATCAAGATCTTCTGATACAACTTTCTTTAGAACTAAGAAAATACTTTGTTCTTCAGTACATCGTTGATCTTTGCTCTCAGAAGGCTTAATTAAATATTATTATCACAGTTGTATCTTTCATGGAATTAAACTTCCAACATGATACTCTTCTTTTGAAAGTTCTAAGATTCTGTTGGCAATATTATTGCTATTTTTCTTCATTTGTAGATTTTCAAGGGTTTGGCTTCATCAGGTGCATGGGCACGTCTCAATGAATTCAATCGCATGGAACTGGAAGTACTGTCTGTTGTGGCACAGCAGATCCTTTGCATCTAGAGAGCCATACAGATGAGGATAGAAACATTTATTTTTGAAGGAACTGAACTGAAGCTTAATCCCAACTGTTTTGTAGTTATTACAACGAATCCAGGCTATGCAGGACATTCTGAACTTTCAGATAATCTGAAGGTAAAATAAAAAAATACCTGCTTCTGCTTAAGAATGATTTTTTTAAAAAAAAATGGGGGACATGTATTGGTGGTATTAGTACAGACTGCACCACCTGCAATATAAACATATGCTTGTTATAGGTTTTACACACGCGAAGCCTCTTTTTTTTCCAAAATATTTTGTTCTTTTGGAAAAATTGGAATTTTTTTTTTTTTTTTACCTTTCTTATATCTGTTAGTGTTTTTCAATATTCTTTTTACAGGCCAAAGACTGTAATGTTACAGCAGGTAAACTGGCAAGTGTGAGGTTGTGGGTAGATGATAAGATTTGAATGCTAACTTTTTTTAAGATGGAGGTGTTGGGAAAAAAATACTTTAAGAAAGTATTTCTATACTGCATTTATTCCAGTCTTATTTAAAAGTGGTGTTCAGGAGCTACACCATCAGAAGCTGCAAGCACTGATAGTTCTCTTTTTCACTGGCTCCCAAATGCTCTGCAGCCCACTGCTTTCCAGTGTCACTATTTTAAATGATCCACAGCTTACCTAATGTGGCTAAGAAGTACTTAATTTTAAATGCCATTGCTGTTTTCTGTTAGAAATGCTGTGATGGGACAAATACTGATCCATCATTTGCAAAAGCTCTGAATTACTTTCCATGTCTCAATTAATCACTTAAAGGTGTTTCTTTGGGGATGTTTTTCAGGTTCTTTTCCGAACAGTAGCCATGATGGTTCCTAACTATGCTCTGATAGCAGAAATTTCACTCTATTTGTATGGATTTTTGAATGCTAAGTCAGTGAAGATAGTAATGACCTACAGGCTTTCTTCAGAACAGCTTATCTCACAGTATCCCTATGACTATGGTATGTGAGCAGTTAAAGCTGTGTTGGTGGCTGCTGCGAATCTAAAATTGAAACTTCCCACTGAAGATGAAGATATATTGGTGAGTTCTTGAGGGAGTAATTCTTAAGGGATTTTACAAATGCACAGTTCTGAGTTCTGAAGGCAGTTCCACCGTGTCGTGTCACATAGCTGATCCAAGTTTCTTACTTTGCAAAATGAAGATGATAAAATATATGTTGTACTTCCCAGTGCTACGCTGATAATCACACAGGTGTGCTGAACTGCTTACCAAAGGCATCATTTAAGTAATTAATCTTTATTACATATTAGATTATTTTAATTGCTGAATAGTTTATTCTGTGTTTTCAATAAGAGCAGTAAAATGTGTATTTGTTTCCTCTAGTGTCTTAGATGAATTAAGGATGTGAATGAGCCCAAATTTTTGTTGCATGATATACTTCTGTTCAATGATATAGCTAGTGATTTATTTCCTGGAAGCAAGCTTCCTGCTGCAGACCACAGGGTAAGTACACTCATAATTTTTCCTCTGTCATAATCGTTGTGGTGTTTTGTTTTTAACCAAGTGTAATTAATACAGTAAATTTTGAGGTATTACAAGATAAGGAAAATGGTTGAATGTTTGCAATGAAACTTAAAATCAAAGAAACTCCTTGTATGTGTTCTGAGTATAATCCACATCTGAGTTCCCTTACATCCAGAAGGGCTGTGTGAGGCATTGTGCAGATCAGAAATTGACCTACAGGTTTTCCAAATTTTAGGGTCTTTTGGTGATTTCTTTCCTAATTTTTGGCCATAATTAAATGAGATTAAGGTTTGTGTTTGTTTTGGTTTTTTTCTGTTTATAGCCACAACTAAAGCATAGCTCCTTTGTAAAAGGATGGTTGGGAAGGAGATGAGCATGTTGTAAAAGACAAAATTAATTGACTTTTTTAAATGTCCAGTAAATACTAGAGTCTTGTTAAAAGCGCGTTGTTCCAAAGGACACTGTTGATTTTGTGATGATGATATGCCTTCTCCACAAGATAAAAATTGTAGTTAACTCCTGTTACAGCACATGAAGTACAGAAGTGGGGTTTGTTCCCCCTCCCCGGGAGATACTGTGTGTGATTAATACTATTTCAGTTAGTAATTAATTTGAAATTCTTATTGATGAGCTTAAAGTGTTCTACTGTAGCCCAAGATAGTAATTTAAATTCTACTATGGTCTGTTACATTGTAGTATGATCTGTTTTGATTTCAGGCATTTTTTGGAATGTGCCGGCAAATGTTGTGTTCAACATAATGTCCAACTGGTCAAAGCTTTTACAGAGAAAATGATACAGACATATGAAATGATGATTGCTAGACTCGGGTAAGATTCTCATTACTGTTTCACAAGCAGTACCTGTAATTTTGGCTTCTACCATAGTGGTTGTTTATATCAAGTATAAAAGGTTTTAAGGGTGGCAAAAAGTTTCTATTTGTATTGGAGCAGCTGATCAGCAATACTGCTTTTATGTGTCCCAAAATTCTTGTGAATGTACATCTGGGGAGTTCTACTACTCCTGACATCAGAAGTAGTCTTACCTGTAGAAGGACTTGAGATGTGGGTATTGGCATGGCGAAGATGTAGGACTGCACATATGAGTTACGAGATGCCTGCAATTTTATTCCCAGCTTTTTTTAGTGGAATAGCAAACGTGTAGAGAAAATAGATACAATATTAAATCAGCAATACCATTGTTAATATTCAGCTCATTTATTATTATCTTCAGTGTGACATTATTACAATCGCATTGCTCTGCTGGGTGACTATTAAAAGCCATTTTGATGTGTGGGCAAAGATAATTAGATTTCTTTTTTTTTTATGAGTGTGTGTAGTATGTTCCTACTGTTTATGTTCATCCAGAACTTTGTTATAAACTCTGTCTAGATAGGCTGGGAAGAAACAAGAAAGTCATCTTTGATTCAGCAAGTAAGTGCACTAGTGTGCTGGTAAATCTACCTTTTAGAAGACAGCTTGCATACAGTGACTGTACAATCAGATTTGCCTGTCCAAATACACTATTTTGCATAAATAATATTTCACATATACAAGCTAAATTTACTTGCTCTGCTCTTTGAATATATGGTGAATATTAGGTCTAAACTTACGAATGATGCTATTTGCTTTCGTGTGGTCTGTGAAAGTCTAAACTGCAAGACAAATTTATTAATAGCATTTTCTTTCCATCTAACAGCTTTATGCTGGTAGAATCTTTTTCTGGGAACACCACAATTCTACACATGTTGGCAGATACACTGTCTCTTATGAAAGAGCGTGGTTACGGTGGAGAAGAAAAAGTAATTTTGAGAACTGTGAATCCAAAATCAATCACCCTGGGTCAGCTTTTTGGGCAATTTGATGCAATATCCCATGAGGTAATGTATGTTTTAAAAATAGCATACAGTAATTGCCCACCTTTTTCTGTTTCTTCCTCTCTCACCTGCTGTGGCTTTCACGGTGTTTGTAGGAGTGCAGTTGTGTAAGTATGTTCTAACTACATGTTAACTCCTGGTGTCATTTGCAGTTGTTTTCAGAGGGCAGGATAGGCAGGTTACAAGGCTCCTGCTTCTGAGTTTTAAGTCCCAATTCCAGACAACATTTCTTTGTCTGTTTTTTTTCTGCAAAAAAAGCAAGCATTACCGGTATGGGTTAAAGCCTAGGAGCTAAAAAATGTCAGACCTCCACAATTCTGGATAATGATCTGTTGAATTAATAATTTTATTACTTTAAACACAAATGAGAACACAGCTGTTTTATTTTAACTAGTACTTTTATGGCTTGATCAAAAGTAGCATATATATAAAGAACCAGCAGTACCAAGTCTGTATGCAGTTCTGTGAGTTTAAATATGAAAAAAAAAACTAATACCATTCTGAAGGTCATTGTCCTAATATAGTTACTTCCAAGGTAGGAAATCACTCCAAACTTAACTGTATTCATTTCTTTGTCTATTCCTAGTCAGTATAATCAAAGTAATGCAAAAACTATCTAGAACTTATGAACTCATGGGTCCCCAAGTATGAAGCTTAGATTTGGAGAAGAAACAGTGTGGAGTGGTGAATGTGGAATAGTGAAACTTAGGGCAACTCTGGAGAGAAACAGATTCAAAACAGAGCAGAAGCACTTGCAAATTTCTGTAAATGGACTTGCATGTTTTCTGTTTGTCACAATATCTTTTGAAGTGAAAAAAACCACTATCTTAAAATTTCTGATGTTGCATGACCCTCCATGAAACTGCGAAGCTGTATGATGCTATACAAAACAAGAGAAAAATAACAGAGGAATAATGAAAATGAAGTGGGAGGGTTTTCTGTTCCTTGCAGTTTGAACTGTGTGCTATGTCTTACTTCTTGTCCCTGTGTTCCACCCCTACAGTGGACAGATGGTATAATTGCCAATACTTTCGGAGACTTTGTGTCATCTGAGACTCCTGAACGCAAATGGGTTGTCTTTGATGGCCCAATTGATACTTTGTGGATAAAAAACATGAACACAGTTCTGGATGACAACAAAAAGGTATCAGTCAAATAGTGTTCCCCATAAGATGGATGCCAGTTTTGCCTGCAGCCACTGGACTTTGATATCACCAAGGACAAGGTTTCTGAGGTTGCGCGAGGTTGCACGGTAAGGCACAGCACGGTCTCAGCTGTCTGTCTGCTGGTATTGTGCAGCACAGCCATGCCCCACTTTGGGGGGCATGAACCCAGCCTGGTGCTGCAGCTCATCCTGTAAAAGTTTAGACTGTGGGCTGCTATTGTTACCTTAATTTGTGATCAAGCAGAGCTGCAACTGAGACAGATTAGGAGGTCACAACTCCTTCTCTATTGCTAGAGATTACTGCCTCTTCATATTTGCCAGTGTAACTTGACAACATCTAGATCCTTTGTGAAGGCGATTAGGGTTCTACACTTCTAATAGCATTTTATTTCAGTCTAGGTAATTTTGACAAGCTGGATTTGCGAGTACTTGTTTATACAACTATGTTTGTTTGAGTTGGAAGACCGCTTTTAACCACTGCTCAGTTTACTCTAACTACCCCATGCCCTGTGCATAAGCAGGTGTTCTTCTGAAGGCCTTGCTGCATTTTCCAAGAGAATCTATGCTTGTGTTTTCACAATACATAGATAGGACTCTCAGAAATGTGCAGACACTGCTTTCTAAAGATTTTGCTCTAATCTCTGTTTCACATACAAGTTATAAAATCTATCAGAGGCAGAGCAAAAGAAGAGGTTGGTTGATGCAACCCATTTCTGTCCAGTTGTTCCTTTAAAAAGCCCTTGAACTGTTACCAGTTTTAACTTTCTTGAAGTATAGTACTGCTATGATAGAGGAGTAGAGAATTAATACTGTTTAACACCTTTATCCATATAGTGCTCCTGTTCACACGTCTGCTGATTTTTTTTGTAACTTGTATGCATTAGTAATTTAGCTAAATATGGGTATTTGTATAATAGAGGAGTTGCAAGTTTTATTTTGTGGTGCATACTCACTCCCTTTCTTCCTCTTCCCCCCTGCTCCCCTTCAGAAATTTGTCTGGGAGATGCTGCTTGTGTACTTGTTCCACAGTTTCATAGGTGCACTGTCTAGGAAATGTCTGTGTTTCTGCTGTTCCGGTAATCGGCACGTTTCAAATACAGGTATGTGCTGGAACGTGTGTGCTCTGAAGCAGCCAGGAGGTAATGCTTTTTTGGTTGGAGTGGGAGGAAGTGGACGTCAGTCTTTGACACGCCTAGCAGCATTCACGGCAAAAATGTGAGTTTTTCAAGCAGAGATTTGTAAGACCTATGGTACAAATGAGTGGAGAGAAGACCTGAAAGTGAGTATTAATAACCTGTCAGCATCTTTACTTCATTTTGAGGAAGGATGTTTTGGAATATACAACATATGGACTGTCTTGCATTTTAGAATCTTCTGAGGAATCCAGGTGTAAAAGGCTTGAAAACTGTATTTATGATCACGGATGCACAAATTAAAGGGGAAAGCTCTTTAGGAGATATTGACAGTGTCCTCAACACTGGGGAGGTACCCAATCTTTTTGCAGCAGATGAAAACCAAGAAATTATAGAGGTATTTTCAGAAATTCTCTTTAATGTGATCTCCCTTTTAAGCTGTTTTGTCAGTTCAGTTTACTAATAAATGACCTAGGTATGCTTCTAGCTGGAGCTTAGAGTGATTCTTAGTACCTACACAAATGTTCGTTGTTGGAATAGCTGTATCACTTGATAAATGTTACTGAACTGGGTTTTCATGCACTAAAGTTCTGGACCATGTTGATACCTGAATTCCATGTGTTCTGCAGAGATTTTAGATTATAATTCTAATAATCTTTCTGTGTTACTGTTTCATTTATGCCAGGCATATAACAACAACATTCAGATAATGGGGCGCTTTTGCAATTTGACAGTTTGTACAAACATATTCAATTGGTGTATGCTAGAACTCAGTAGCTATCCCATAATATGCCAACCAGAGCAAAATTGCTCTTAACGCCTTTAAAGCTGCTCCATCAAACTATTTCCAATTTTACTCTACTGCTACTAGACTCATTTTTGTCATTTATTTCAACTGAGTGATTATGTCGAGTATGCACGGTTTTGTGAAAGAAAAATTTGAGTTTTAGGGGTTTTTAGTCAATGTTTCATGGACTGTTAAATAATTGATGTTAATACTTCTATGAAGTAGTCTTTAGCTTCAAATCTAGAGGTTTCTGCTTGTCTTGAGAGATTAGTGGTTTTGGTAAAAGAATGAATGGAATATGTTTTGATGCTTGAAATTTTAATCTTCCTCTCCAATTAGGCAAATGCAGCATAGTTTATTATAATATTCAAACTAAAAAAGGTCTTAGTAAGTTCATGTCTTGAAATGTTGACTTCAGTGGCACTTAAAGCATAGATGATGAGAAAAGCATTTGAGTTTGTGATAGTGACTTCTGTGTAATGAGAGTAGTGATTTGCCTCATCTCTTTGTATCTCCTAAATCTTTGAGTGCAACGGATTGTAACTGAGCCTGATAGTTGTATGAAAGCTTTGATTATTTCTTGAGGGAAGTAATAGTGAATTTTGATTTTTTTTTCAGAGTGCGTCTTAACCCTCGGTCTCACTTTAATGCATGTTATCTGTCTGGGACTGATCTTGGGATGGATTTTTAGGTTTCCTTCTGATGTATTCACAGTTTCTCAAAGCATCAGATGATCATTTCTAGAAAGAATTGTCAGGGTCACAGATAAATGTTGTAATCTTATTCTCAAATAATATTTACTGCTTGTTCTGATTTTTTAGTTTATTTTATGTTTCATTTGTCAATTAAAAAAAATATTGCATGGTGTTGCTATCATTAGCAGAATTGCTAAAGGACTTCAGAAGTGCTGAATGAGAAAATATGTAACAGTTTTTACCCTATGTATTATTCCTAAGGGTGTTGGTACAATAGTTCAGGCTGGCAGTAAACATGAAGAACTCTGTCCCTTGGCCTTGTTTGCGTACTTTGTGAACCGCTGCAAAGAAAATCTTTTCATCAAAAATCATATTGTGCCAGCATTCAGCCCAACTGGAGGTGCTTTCCACAGTCATCTGAGACAGTTTCCCTCACTCATCAACTGCTGTACAATTGATTGGTTCCAGGTATGTCAGAATGTTTATATTGTTTCCTCAACAATCTACTTCAGAAAGGAAACTTCTGTTTTCTAGCAGTCTATATTTTCATGGCTCTTTGGAGAAATCCACTGGATTTTACTCTTGTCTTCTGTATAGAGATACTCCATGTTATTCAAAGTTTTAAAGTATCATAGGCATTTTTTGTAATGTTTTGGGAGCTTCTTGGTGTGCAATCTCATTATTTCTACGAGTAAGCAAACCTAGATTGTGTTGCTGCAAATTTTACATTTCCGAAGTAGTGCATAGTCTCAGTTTGATGATGGTCATTTGTTACTTTTATTGCACAATGTGTATGCTTTAAAGGACTAGACAAACCATTTCAATATGACTGTAAAATAGTCATAATATCTTTTGCCTGTTAAGCAGATCATGTATCATCAGAATGACTGGCAAATGCAAGTCCTGTTGTTTATCAGTAGATAGTTTATGGCAAAATACATCTCAGAAAATTACTGTAGTTAATGATCCTTGATGTAGTTGGTGTTATTCTCTCTAAAGTGCAGTTGGCTCTATAGCTTGGCCTGGTGATGACATCAGCTAATTTTTCTGCTAACAAGCTGAATTTTACAAATCCTTCTCTCCTCACTTTCTCTCTGAGCCACGGCCTGAAGATGCTCTTGAACATGTGGCTGATAAGTTCTTAGAAACACTTGAGCTGACAGAGAGTGAGCATCAGGAAGTTGTGCCTATAAGTAAATACTTCCATACTTCAGCTTTGTCACTCTCTGAAAGGTCAGTCTGTTTCTTTTGAAAACAACTCACTAATTTATAGAACTGTTAAAAGGGAAAAGACTATGCTTCTTGAAAGTAGCAAATTGAACAGAAGAGAACTCAGAATTTGAATTTTTAGAAGTGAGAAACAGTAAAACAGTAGTTGATTGAGTTTCATTACTGCTCATTTCTGTTTTAAAAGGTACTGTCTATCTATCTGCTTGCATAAAAACTTCATATAATATTGTCAAAGTTTTTTACTCCTAGTATTTGTCAAACAGTTTCATAACTTTGCTAACAGTAGTTAAACTAATAAAAAATCACTTAGATACTATTTTTTTATTTAAATAGGCTTTTGCAAAGTCTGGGACGCCATAATTACGTTACGCCTGCTTCTTATCTTGAGCTTATTGCTGCATTTCGGAAACTTCTTACTCAGAAACGAGATGCTGTAATGAGAGCCAAGAGGAAATACATGAATGGACTAGATAAGCTGGCTTTTGCTGAATCACAGGTAAGTTAGGACGTAAATGGAACTGAAAATATAAAATGGCAAAAGCAGGTCTTTTCCTGCAGAAGTTAGTCAAAAGCAGTGCTTTGGATTTTGTTCTGCTCAAGCTTTGTAAGTGATCATATTTCTTAAAATTAGAGGTTGTACATACGAGATAAACATAAGTGTCTGAAGTGTTTTGCTTTGAAACTGAATGTTACTTCCTTCTATCAATAAATTAGTCATTAGGTAAACCTTAGATCTTATAGAAATCTTGGGAAATTGTACCTGGCACTTCTGAACCCTACCTGATTCTTTTGCATACGTATATGTTGGTGAGATGAAACAAGAACTAATTCAGCTGCAGCCCAGACTGGAAGAGGATAATTGGGTAATGCAAACATGATGAAGGGTGGTTTATGCAAATAACATCTTGTTGGTTTTTAGTGTAAGCACGTGTATCTTCGCAATCCATAATTTCATCTTCATAATAATTGGCTTTGAATGAGGAATCCTAATCATACAATGTACTTCTCCTTCAATATCTCAGCTGATTGTAGACATGTTCTAAAGAACATGACTGTTTAAGGCTGCTGACACATGACTCAGAAAGTAGGAGCTGAGTTCAGGTTTTTGAGCTCACATCTTGTATACTGGGGATTGCAGTATTGTGAAACTTGTCACTGTTTATGCTTACCTTCTTAGAACTGGAAGAAAATTCTGTTCTTCATGGAAGATACAGAGTCTGGCTATACAGACCTTGCCAAAGCTCCATGCTGAGGGGTGTTAGAGGAACTTTCATGCTAGTAGTGGTTAGACTGGTTTTCCCAAGATCATTCCAAACAGTGCAAAAATGACATGTAGTTCTTCTGTGTACAAAATAAACAAGAACAGTTTTGCACAGTCTGTCTTTGCATACACAGGGATGATATGCTTGGTTTTTAAAAGGATCCTAAAAAGGGTTAACTTCATAGAAATTTGGTGGGATATAGAAACCAATCTCTTGGATGTTTTTGAAAATTTTGACTTGCAAAAGTACACTTATCTAGTACGTTGCGTATTGTAAGTGCTGTAATTTCAGTTTATTTGATCATTCACTGCTTAACAGGAAGATCACATGTGTTGTTTTCTTTAGGCTATAGAAATAGAATCTGCAGAAGTAGAAGAAAAAAGAAAAACTGTAAAAGCAGATGAAGAAATTGCTACAGGAAAAGCTGAAGAAGCTCAGACATTGAAAAATGAATGTGGGAGTGACCTGGCAGAGGCGATTCCAGCCCTGGAGGCAGCACTTGCTGCTCTTGACACCTTGAAGGCAAGCTGGTGTAAACTTCAGCATCTGGAAAGTTATATAAAATGATGAAACTCTTCCATTTATTTAGGAAAGAATGCACTAAGATGGAACGAATTTGGAAAATGTTAAATTTTCTCAGATTTGGCAACAGATGTGACCTGTGCAGTCATGGTTCAGTGTATTTCCTCTTCATGTACTCATAATACAGAGTGGGGGGGAGCTTGTGCATTTAAAGTGTTTATTTGTAAGACAACCCTCTTGTGGGAGAAGTAGCCAAACCCTGAAGTTACCAGCACTGGTATCAGCTGAATTTCTTCTCTCAGCTAAGTTAATATTGACTGCCAGTGTGTAACATGGGTTTGTTTATGGCTAAGAGTTATCTGGATCTTTGGCTTAAAGGTTTTGTTCTTTAAGTTATGACTTACACATGATCTGAACGCTGTATTGTTGAGAAAGTCCTGCAGGAATTTAGTATAGTAGAAGTTATGGTGTCTATAAGAAGTCTTAGATGACACTTGTGGAAGTGTACAAAAATATTCTCACTTGGACTTTTTTTAAAGCATGATTTTAATCACTAGATTACAGTTACTAGCATTTATTTAATTTTTATTTCCTTTGCATAAGGTACATTGGTGGATATTGTTACCTGTCTTGCTAAAACAGTAGCATTCCTTCTAAAAGTCCTCTGTAATTGTGTTCATTGGCAATGATAACTCCCCTTTTTTTGCTGTTAGTTGTTTTGGGTTAGTAGTGAGAAAGTCATAACATTTGTCATAATTGTTTAAAATGTGATTTCTATTTTAGGCTTCTGATATATCGGTTGTCAAATCAATGAAAAATCCTCCGTCTGGTGTCAAACTTGTCACGGCTGCTGTCTGTGACATGAAGGACATAAAACCCAAAAGAATTCCAAATCCTTCAGGGACTGGAGGCAAGGTAAAATGGCAGACACTAGTTAAAAGTATAATTTGTGTTCTTCACAACACAGAGCACTTATTTATTGGACAAGCTCACCCAACATCCACTACAGTAAACAAGTAATTAAAGCTTCCATCCATTATTTTACTGAAAACTTCTGAAATTCCAAGTTTTCTAAGTTTTGGAATATGCAAAGGCAACACATTTACTTTGCTTCACTTAAATATGTTAATACATAACTCTTCCCTGAGACATTGTCAGTTTTTGGCTTTAGATATGGTTTTGGGGAAATATCTCATCTGACTTTCTCCCTTATTGATGTCTCAAGGAGATACAAGGTCATCAGTGTTAAATATGCATAATTTTTAATTTAAAGAGTTTTGTCATTTTTTGGTTGGTTGGTTGTTCTAAAGCTTGAAAAGGTATTTCCTCCTGTTTTGTAGATTTTGGATTACTGGGCTCCAAGCAAAAAACTCCTTGGTGACATGAATTTCTTAAAGGATTTGAAAGTGTATGACAAGGACAATATTCCAGTAAGACTTGTGTCTAATTTTATCGTGGTTTTTACCCTGTAGACTCTTTCTTGTAGGGGAACTTGGACTCTCTGTGCCAAGTTAGACAACTTCTGTTATGACCAAGAATCTGGATAAGATGATAAGATATCTCTATAGAATGGGTATGGTCATGGCAGGTGAGTCAAACTGCCCTAGGGTGAGCCTTCAAAGCAGTGTTTCAGAAGGTTTTAGAATTCCCTTTGGGAATTTCTAAGGCTTCTGTAAGTGCTGTCATCTATTTGAACGGAATGTCTTCCTATGCACAAATATTTCTGACTTTGCAATTTACTATCTCATCAAACAGTAAAAACTAACACATTTAAAAACTGTATCAGAGTATGTAGTCCATCCTGTTTGTTATCCTGTGAAATCAGCCTGTTTTGCGCAAGGGACAGAGTAAATTAAGGCTTCTCTGTGGCTGTAATGCTCTTAGCACGTAGGTAGGTGCCATATGGCAGATACACCAAATGCATGCTTATAAAGCATAAGGACAGGATTAGGATGAAAACAAGAAAAGACTGCAAAATGTGATGGGAAAAGCAAAACAAACAAATGAGCAGTGTTTTCTACCACAGTTAATACTGAGTAGTTCTTTTCCTGTTTCATGATGTAGAGAAACAGCAATCAATCAGTGTAGTTTTCAAGTGTCAACCACAAAACTTTGATGAGCTCTAACACCTTTGTTATCCAGGCAGCTGCCATGCAGAAGATTCAGGTTGAATACTTGGCTAATCCTGAGTTTGATCCACAAAAGGTGGCTAAAGCTTCCTCGGCAGCAGATGGTTTATGTAAATGGATTATGGCAATGGAGGTGTATGACAGGGTGGCAAAGGTGCCTTTTTGGTTCTTGCCCCTCGGTGCTATGAAACCTTTCCTTTGTTTGATATATTCACCCTAAGCCTTGTATTCAGTAATAAAGTTACAAAAGTGTGCTTTAAGAATTTGTATATTGATTGTAATTGATAGGTGGTTGCGCCCAAGAAAGGTCGTCTAAGAGAGGCACAGCAGTCCTTAGAGGAAACACTGACACTCTTGAATCGGAAGAAAAAAATTGCAGCAGTTGAAAGTCGTTCGGCTGCTTTGGAACGAACTTTCACTGAGAAATCTGGAGAAAAGGCTCATTTAGAATTCCAGGTTGATCTGTGTGCTCGAAAACTAAAACGAGCAGAGAAGTTGATTGGAGGCCTTGGTGGAGAGAAAGCTTAATGGCATCTATTACTCTGCAGTCTTTCACATCTGCATACTTCTAATGTAATGCCAACACACAATGGTATGTGGAGTGATTTCCAAATATGTTGTCATTTACAGCTTCCAAATGATTTTGACATTGAAAATTGCTTAATTAAATATCCTGTGAGATATGAAGAAAGTACGAACGCTGTGCTGGTCCAAGAAATGGAAAGATTTAACAAGTAAGAGTGTCATATTTAATAAAACATAACTGAAATCATTACATTTGCTGAAAAAGTTTTCCTGTGATTTGTACACTGTAAACCCTATGTTGTGTGAAATACTTTATTTATTTTGTTCCCTTCTAATTGTCTGCAGTGATATCTGCAGTCCAAGCAGCACTACACCTTCTGAAAAGTCATAATGTGGGATGCATGTAAGGACAACTTATCTAGTGGCAAAATGAACAGAAAGAGAAAAACACATGGTAGAAGAAGGGAGCCTGAGAAGGCAGCTGGAAAAGAGAATGTGAACAATATTTTTGTATTCCTTTTTTTTAAACTTCACTTCCTCTTTCACCTTGTTTATCATAGATTATATATTATTTTCGTCATATTTCTGACCTGTAGGTTAAAGGGATTAGAAACTGTAATACGCAGTTATATTTTATGAAACCTTTTGCTTGATAGTTAGAAATATTTCTGCTGATTTCTTTGTCTCATATGCTTCTGTTTTAAATTTTTGCTTTTTTTCCCCATTCATGATGCTTTTCTTCCTACACTACGGGCTTCATACCAATTACTCTTTTAGGATTACAAACTGGTAGTCACTTTTATTTTTCTCTTTGGTTCCCCAGTCTCTCTTTTGACTTTATTTCCTAATTTTCTTTTTTATCTTCACTTGCTTCACCATTCTTTCTTCCCTTTTCTTCTCTGTCCTCCTTTTCTATTCGTCCCTTTATGTCTCCCACTTCATTAGCTTCCAGACTTTCCATAATGCTCTCTGGCCTTCAGACTCCAAGATTTCCTTTGTTGCAGACCCTACCCACGTTTTCTTATGTAATCTAAAGCTTCTTCCTTCATCTAGTATACAATGTGTACATGTGGAGTTCCAAATTTACCATCTTACCAAACAATACAGAGTATATCAAAAATAGCACAATAATTTATTCAGCTGTTCCTGGTTGATAAAACACCACAAATGCACAAATCTGTGACTTTACAGATGTGGATAATTTCAGAGTTATGTAGCAGCTATACAAGTTCTGTAGATGATTCCATAATCCTTTTTTTTCTTTTTTTTTTTTTTTTCCAGTGAGTATGTTGTGTTTTACAAGTCATGCAAAATGTGTGAAAATGTTGTGTCATTTTTAAATTCTAGTTTAATCCGAACTATCCGTAGCACATTAATTAACCTGAAGAAAGCCATTAAATGACTGGTTGTTATGGATGCTGAACTGGAGGCTCTGTGTGGCAGTCTACTTATTGGAAAAGTTCCTGAGAATTGGGCAAAAAATTCATATCCAAGTCTAAAACCATTAGAGAGCTATATCTAGATTTTCTAGAAAGGCTGAAATTTTTACAGGTCATGTACAAGAGGCAGCACTACCTTATTATTTAATCTACTTATAATTGTTGTTTACATTAAAGAAGTATTAGGAAAGGAGTGATAGACTTTGCTTAGATTTTCTGAGTACAGTTCTGTAGAAGAAGGTCAAACAACATGGGACTTGTCTGTTTCTCATCATTGAGCGTGTTATTTTCCTCTTTCCACGACTGGTATGAATTAGGGAAACCCACATTTTTTTGGCTGTCAGGATACTATTTTCCTCAAGCTTTCTTAACTGCAGCTATGCAAAATTATGCTAGGAAACACAGGATGCCTATTGACCTTCTGGAATATGAATTTCAGGTGCAGATACATTATAAATACATATTTTATTAATCTGAATCCTGATGTTGCGGTGAGATGTAAAATACTACTGTATTCCTGGTTTTGGATTCTCTTCAAAAAATTGGCTGTTGGCGTAATACCTCAAAAAGCAAACAACTGTGAAAGTTTAGTAACATGGAACACTTGTTTCTTGTGGGTTATTCCTCAGGATACTGCTGACACTGCACCAGAAGATGGTGTTTGTGTCCACGGATTATTTTTAGACGGAGCTCTCTGGGACAGGACCATGTCAGTAACAAAGTGTGGTACTATGGTTGTGGAAAGCTTTCTGAGGCTCAAACAAGATTTGTTTAGATATTTTAGGCAATACTTTTCATATTATTGAAATAAGACGTGAAATGAAATACTCTTTCATGCATGGAAAGTGAGAAAGAAGAATAAAAAAAGCCAAGCAAGCAACAACCAAAAAATACACACCAAACTTGTTTTAACACCAAGCCCCAAATAATTCATTTGTTTCTTTCTCTCAACAGGGGAATGTTAGCTGAGCAGTATCCCAGATTGCTCTTTGATATGATGCCAATCATTTGGATAAAGCCAAGTGAGTATAATTTCTCTGAAGTGTGAACTTTTCAACAAGAAGCTGAAACATTGAATTCCTTTTTCTACAGAAGATAATGCTCCAGTCCTCACCAAAGTACCCAAATATGCACAGAATTCACATGCATCTGACACAGGATTTTTACATTGTAAGTTGGGCCTGCTGGCTTGGCTCTGTCTCCTCTTAGCTGCACAATAGGCCTGTCTTTCTCCCCACGGATGTTTCTAATTGCGCACTAGATGAAAAGACTATTTAAAGAAATATTTTATAAGTGTCAAGGTGCTGCCCAATCTGTTTTTCAATCGAAAGTTAAACTGGGTAGGAGAGCACATGGTACTTGAATTCCTGGCTCTGCTCAAGTTGGGAACTTTTAATTGGCTTACAGAGACTCAGTGTTTCACCTCACATGATTTAGCAGAGTTTGTTCAGGTTATTTTTAGCTGCTATGCTAGTTGTCTGTCACACTAGTAAGATATTTGCCATAACTCTTATTTTTTTTCATCGGGAGGATCAGTAAATTCCTGTTTTTGTTTATTCACTTAAGCAGGACTGTCTATTGCAACTGTTGCAATTTAGATGTTATTAACTAATAGGCAGTCTTACGAAGTTGGCACTTTTTCTGCCTGTGCTTTCTCTTGAGAATGGATGAATCCATTCAGACATGCATGATTTTAGACTTTGCACAAGGTGCATGTAGGTAGCCTAGGCATACAGAGAGTTCCTGCAGAGTTGTGTCCTTGGATCTCAGGTGACCTGAATTGCAGTGAGGTTCTGTGCCTGCTGGATCAGAATTCTTGGAGCTGTTAAAATATCATGTATCAACTATGCTTTAACTGAGTAACTATTCAGATTCTAATGCATCTTTGAACTATTATAACAGTGGTAGAATGACAGAAAGGCGTCAAGTCCTAGAAACAAATCATAGTAAACTTAGTTGAGTTTATGAACAAAACAAAAAAAAAATTACAGTTAATAAACTTAAAGCATTAAGAGTGCTGAGTCAGGTGAGTGGAAAGTAGTAGTTTTGGGATTTCAATCTGGATTTTTACATGTAGCCTATGTTCTGTCATAGCAACAGTGCAGACTGTATGAGAAATTTTTAACTATCTGTACTAGGTACTTCTGGCACCTTCCTTTCTCAGCAAAATCATCTTTTCAGGATTTAATTCAGATAATCTGATTTTTGTAAGGGCTTTTTTTCCAAATAGCTTCTGTGAAGAATAAATTATAACATCTCCCTTCTGATCACCTGCCATAAAATGTTGTCTGTTCCCTGTTGCTCTAGAGAGGCAGTCCAGTTTCAATTCCTTCACTGATCCTGCACTTCTCTTTTCTTTAAACAAAAAACCAACAAACTACTTAAGCCTTCTTCCTAGACCTCCTCTATCAAAGAACTATTTCTGCCTTGCATTTGGACACAGCCATCATCATTTCTTTGTAAGGATCCCTCCGTAAAGTAGGGTAGGAGTAAATTTAGCATGTAAGACTCCCTCCATCCTACTGTCAATGTTGTAACTATGCATCTATGTCCTTCATTTCCCTGCTTGTGGTGTGTTACATCAGCATAGGTTTCCAGCACAGGTCTGTCTTTCTGAAACAGTGCTTTTCCCTTTAAGTGTCTCTATATTTATCTTCTGTTTGCTTTTCTGTTTCTATTTATATGTGAAGTGTGATCAAGCAATCAGAAACACATAGCAATTTTTAATGTAACTGTTGCTTGATTTTATTTCTTCATTTATGTTTACTTTTGTTTGGTTTAATTTTTATTTTTACCCAGTCCTAGCCTTTCGAGCAAGCTCGTAACAGTATCTTCAGTTTACTCCTGTTTTAGGAAAGCCCTGAAGAATTTGCGTTCCATAATGTAATAATTACTACTTACAGTTTTCAGATTCTCATTCCAAAAACATTTAACAAGAGTAGTTTTATAAACAAACGGGACTTCTAATTTCTTCTTCTACTGACATGATTTGTCAGGTCAGATTATTAAACCTAGCTAACCTATTTGAAAGAAACATGGAGAAAGTCCCAGAGTATCTTATGATCGGGTATTTATAGTGAGCTATTAATGGACATAGGCTCTGCTGAGATCATTTTCAATCCTGAAAATATCACTTTCAACTTAATAATCTTGTCTTCCAAGTGTGAGGTCTTCCCTCTTTCAGAAGGTGAGTAAAAACAATGTATTTTCTCAATTCATAGGAAAATTAATAGCCTTTTTACAAAAAAGAAATAGTCTAGGTTTAATGTTTGCATACTCACTGTGCTATAGGAACAACTGAATATTAACAGTTCCTTGTCTGTATATTTTGTTAATATATTTCTCCTTTTTGCTTCATGTGCAATTACAGAGCAAGGCCGTGCAATCACGCCTTGGGTGGATCAGGTAACAAATGAAATGATGCAGGTTTGCTATGAAGTTACTGCTGCTCAGCTTTAAGATGCTTCTAGAATTATTCCTCTCTAAGTGGCTTGTTGACAACTTCCTTCATTTTGCTGTGCTCATTCATTTTGTTTAATTATTTGTTTTCAGTTTTATTTATTAATTACATTTTATTTTGCCCTGTATTTTTTTTCTGATTTTTTTCAGACCAACTCTCTTGCAAGACAGAAGTGAAACTTTTGATAAGGTAAAACAGAGGAGAGGTTTGAGTCTAACAGAACATCTATGATTTTAAATTGGAATGCTGTGTAGCTGAACATACAAAGGAACAGTGTGACTGTTTGTGTCTAACAGTGTACATCTATACATATTATACTATTTAATGATTGGTCTTTAATAATTTTTAATTATTTCTTCTTGAATTTTAACATTCATAACAGATAGTACCAATGGGATTTATTTCTATGCTCTGTTGTTTGTGTTACAGTCTTAAAAGGATAGAACTATTTTTAATTGAACTCTTTCAATTTGGGATTTTCAATATCTTTTTAAACTAATGCTGTTCTTCAGCTTTTTTTTTTATTATTATTGACTTCATTGTGATTACACCAGTGTGTTTTATTTCTGCCTGTGTTTGGGTATATATTGTCGTATTATCTTATATGTATCCCTTACAAGTATTAGAAAAAAACAAGCATGCATTGAGGAAGAATGCAGAATTGTAAGTTTTTCTGTTTGAAAAGGCTGTAGATGATGTACATAAGGTGGTAAAGTCAGCCTTTTTTTCAAGCATGGTGTTTGATGTCATTTCAGCTGGGAGGCTGATGCACATAAGGGTACAAATCCCCAATCCTTTCCTGGCTTCAAGATACGGTCCTAATGATGGCATTGTTAAAACAGTCTGAACAAAAGCTATTATTAAACATTTTGATGTCCTTCACTTGCCCTTCCCTTCTAGGCCCTTTGTGAACAAACTGAAAAAATACCCCAAGTCCTATTGCACATCTGTTTTCCTGCTAAGGAAACCTCAGAGCACAATTGTGATGATGTTTGATTGTCTAAAAGACTTATGAGGAAAGGAGTCTTTAGCTGAAAACTAAGTTCTACTTATTTTTATTGCTTACTAATAAGTAATAGCAGAACAAATAGCTATTCTGTACATTCAGTCTGTGGAACAGAGATAAAGGTGAGAACATGCTGTTGGAATAGAAAATCTTTATTCTTAAAGGTTTATTTATTACCTTAAATATTTGGGAGAAGGCTGGAGCTTGCAGTGGAGGAATTCTGATTCACTTATTTTTAACTATGTTTCATTTCTCTTGATACTTTAACAGCAATTGTTACTTCTTACTACTCCAGATTTAACCTTAAGATTTAACATCTGCTTCCAGTTAGAAAGCGGTGTTTCCGTACAAAGAGTGATCCAATTTGTGCTGATTTGCCATGTATAGTTCTACGTACATGTTTGATGATGATTCTGATGATGAAATCCCTACCCAGCGAGCCATTCAGGAAAGCTTACAAGACAGGCATAAAATTGAAACAAGCGGCAGTGCGACAGAGGTTGAAAGGTATTAAGTTATTACTTCTGTTGTGGATGTTTTCTTGGCATCATTATAAGCATGTAGTAACCTTATTTTCCTTTGGGAGTCTGTATGTTGTACTCCTCTTACCTTGTCTCATGGACATTGGCAACCACTGGTAGGTCACTTGTTCCGAGTTCTCCCTGAAAAAGTATACCCATTTCCTCAAAAATATGGAACCTATAAAACTTTCAGGTGACATTTTACTTCAATATCTAAATGAGCACAAGGCTTTTTGAAGAAAAGTATATGATGTAAAAAAGAGATTAGTATGATAGCTTTCACTCATTTTAGTATTTAATTGTTGGCCTTTGTGTGAAAAATCCACTTATTTGTAGTGGCAGGGGAAGACCAACAAAAGAAGCATTTTAAGATATTAACCCTGACAAAACCTATGTAACTTACAGTAGTCTAACATGCAGTCTAGACCTCAGTATTGAAATTAAAGTATAATTATATCCTGAACTTCACATTAAGTTTTACTTGTCACTTTATTTTTGTTCTGTTTACGCAGTTTCCATTATATTGCAAGTAAAGAACACGGAAAGATAATTGCAGCAATCCGGACAGTTAAGTACAAACACACCACACCAAGCCTGTACCTTGAAGAATCACCTGGGTATTGCATTATTGAGCAATGCCAACATTTTCACTGTTTGGTCAGCTGTTTTAAGTGCATATTTTCTACATATAATCTTGGGAGGAGTAAAGTAACTGAAAATGGAACACCCAAAAGCTAATCTATTAGATAGGAACATTGTAATGGGAGGGGTTCTTACGTTGCTCCTCTCAGAGATTCCAGTGCTTCTCCTCCTGGAATTATGGGACAATGCCAGGCCTTGTATGGCAAGGTCCCTAATCAATTAATACTTCATAAAAGCGTTTGCCATTTTGTGATACCCAGATTAAAGTCCCTTTTCTACGTGAAGAATGTTCTAGAATTACTCCTTCACTGCCAAACTTTAGTGTATTCCAATATGAGATGGTCTTAGTCTGCTTCACTGAAACTTCTACTTAGTGGTGCAGTTAATTTGTATAATGAATTACAGAGATAACTAAGCAATAGGCATAAGTAATGCAGTTGTTTGAGCAGTTGCCTGGCAGTGGGAAACCTTCAGTCCAGTCTTTATACATGTCATACTATAGAGACAAAGATATTTACTGAAGTAGGGAATCAGGAAACCAAGTCTTTTCTGGAAAAGCAAATGCTATAAATGTTCCATACATGGTGGAGAATGTGTCTAAACTCCAGTTACACTTGTTGTCTGTCTTTATGAATGTCTGATTCTTCCATATGTAGGAGAACTTCAGCAGCAGAAATGGAGAGTAGTCTGTCCCTTCATCCCATATTTGTAACTAACAGAAGGGCAGACTGCCTTCTCCCAGGCATGACGGGATAAAGAATAAGCAGAAACCAGGCCTCTGCTTACACGGGCTTTCCAGCCAAGAAAATTTTGCTGTTGCTTGATGAGCTATAAAATTGAAAATGTAATTGCTTGTGTTGATTAAAGATCCCGTAAGTTGGTTATTAAAAGCGGGAAAAAATAGATAGGCCTCATCCCTGTTAAATCAACTTCATTTTACTTTGCCAACCTAAATATTTTTGCCTACAATTTAGCTAGGACATCTGTTTTTACATTAAACTTTTACACTCCATTAAGCTATTGCTCCTGAGAGGATTTTATTCGAAATATTTTAGCATTATAAGGATAATCTTACTATTATAATTAAGGGTTTTTTCGGTGTATAATTTAAAATACTTTGAGTCAGTCATTGATTGTTCCATTTACGTAAACCACCCTTTGAGAAAAAAGTAGCTTTGACAAAACAAGCTGTTTATTCTAGATATACTGGTAGGATAGACGACACCACATATATTAGTTGCCTGAATTCTGTTTTATTGTGAGTAATGGGTTATGTGTCTGTCTGAAAATATCACAGGCCAAGAAGAGGCCTTGGTGAAGTTGGTGAGGCACCGTTCCGCTTTCGAAGAAGCAGATCAGCAAGACTGGCTTCCTCTGCATGAAGCTGCAGCACAGAGAAATAAGAACATCCTTGAAATAACTTTGAAAGGTACAGAGTCCTTTGGGGTTTCCATCAAAAAGTTTGACAAGGACAGGTTTGATGAGTCATCCACCTTCAGATGCGTTCTGCTTTTCTGTCTTCCAGCCTCCTGTGCCTTTACGAGGGAGCAGACCACTCTAAAAGGGGAAACACCCCTCTTGGTGGCAGTAAGAAACTGCTTCGTAGATAATGTCCGCATTCTCCTGCTCAACGGCTGCAATCCCAATGTTAAGAACGAGGAGGGAGATTCTCCTTTAGTTATAGGTGAATACCCTGTTTAGGGGTGGAGAGGCGAGGGCATACGGTGAGATTATAGTGGCACTTTATAGGTTTCAATCTGATGTATTTGACTTCAAATCAATATCTAAAATACTTCACTGTAAGGAACAAAAAGTAATCTTGGTACTGAATGTGTCCGTCCCTGTCTGTCTTAGATGACATCAAGACTTTAAATGGGCTCACACATCCAAGTCAGGGACCATCACCACAAAGTTCTTAGCATTATTTATTAATTAAAGTATAATCCTTATTGGTCTACTGAAGTAGGGGAAACGCAGAACTAGGAGAAACTAAAAAGCTTTCCCTAACATCTGATCCAGTGCAGGGAGCTCCAGATGCCTACCATTTTCCACCCCTCAGTTCCAAAGAGTTCAAGGTTCAGATTGAACATACCTCTTCTTCCTCAAAGACTCGAATAGCTCTCTCCATGAAGTGCAGAGTGTCTTCCTCTGCCCTTCTCACCAGCATTTATGCAGTGGTGCCAGGTAACCAGGTCCTTCATGATATTAGCCTTCTTCACGTCTTTAGGCATAAAACATCCATATTCTTTGCTTAGATGATACCTCTTTCATTGCATCAGCTTCTCTTTCTCCAAATGGTGGTAATAGGTTTTGATTCAAAAACTGGAGCAAACCAGCCTGATTTATCTGCATTATGTGGAGCATAGAACGGTATTTTTCCTTATTCAGACATTGTTGGAATTAATACCAGTATGACAAGTGAAGAAGCTACACAGGCTGAACTTCTCAGTTCAGTTCCCTTTTGAATTTTTTTTTTTTTAATTGAAGAAGTTCCCATTCCTAGTGTCACCCTTAGTGTGGATGCCATTTTCATTTGATCATATGCAAGAACTGTAATTATTGATTCATAAAGAGCCATATTTTGCCAAGATATTTTTAAAAAACGTCCTACATTTATTTCCTTTGCTTCCCTCAGTTTGGTCTATGATACTCTTACTGTTACTGAACTCTAGCCCAAAAAAAGGTACATAAAGAAAGCTTGTTCCCATTATCGGAGTTCTAAAGGAGCACTGGAAGTTTTTTGGACAAGCCTGTAAGTTTTTTCATATTGGAAGAGTGTTTTTTTCAAAACTAGTGTTCAAGAAAGAGGAAGCCTACCAACCATCTGGAGGACCCCCCCCATTCCATCCTTGTGAAGTGACTGAAGCTTCTAGTCAGGGCCAACTGCTTAGAAAAGATGTAGAGAAAGAATTGCTGGATACTTTTGAAGTGCACTACATTAAAATGCACCATCCCCTAACAAGGGGCTGTGTGGGATTTATGTAAAGCATCCATGCACTGTACAGATAATGGGACATCATAGGTTATAGCATGCTGTCAGTGGTATTTCAAGGAGCTGTGGCTCATGAAGCTCCTCTGTCTAATCTGTTTCAGTGAAGGGCACTCACTGTTCTACCCTGCACAGCCTGGAAGATCACAGAGAGAAGGGAAGGGTGTTGCCTTTTCATTCTGCCTGCTGGAGCCAATGCAGATGACACTCTTAAGATCCTTACCGACTTAAAAGATCTGGCTTATTAAGCTAAGAAGGCATATGACACGGGCTTCTTAAACTATGCTTCATATTGTGGTAGCTGCTTAGGAAGATTAAACGGAGCTCTCTGAGCAGGCCAGCTCATGACTGCACCAAGTCCCTGTGTAGGATCTCCATCTAGTGGCAAGGAAAGTTGCATTACCAAGCGCAGGGGATTTCAGAGGGAAAAAGAGATTGCCATAAAATTATTCGTTTGCATAGTTAATGTTATCCTGGAAACAAAGAACAGACCTGTTGAGAAGTTAAAGCTTTCAGTCTCATGTGACATTGCTCAGAGTATAAATAGCGCTGTCAGGAATAGCTTGAGGTTTCCTGGGCTGTCACATGACAGAAGCCAAAGTGCCTAGAACAGTGCTGAGTAACATTCTGACGGGTGCTTTGCCTATTCTCTTACAGCAATTAAACACGATTCATATGAGATTGCCTCCTTATTGATAAGTTCTGGTGCAAAAGTGAATTTGCAGTGTGTCCACAACAGGACTGCTTTGCACGAGGCAGCCAGACTAGGCAGGAAGGATCTGGTGAAGCTTCTCCTTCATTCTGGAGCAGATCCTGACCCTCGCAGTGGATATGGGCTCACGCCTCTAGCACTGGCTGCACAGGGTGGACATACAGAAATCATGGAGCTCCTACTGCAAAAAGGTGAGACTTTATTATATAGGCAGTTTATAGGAAGAGAAGACTCGGGGTGGGGATCTAGCTTGCTGGTGTTACAAGTATATGATGCAATGATGTAAAGAAGACAGCCAGCTTCTTTTCAGTGATGCCCAATGACAGGACAGGAGGCAATGGCACCAACTGAAACCTAGCAAATTCTGTCTGAATGTAAGAACTTTTTTCGGGGTGGGGGGGTGGGTGGTTGAATGTTGGAACAAGTCACTTGGAGAAGTTGTGGCGTCTCCATCCTTGGAGACAGTAAACGCCTGATTAGACACTGTCCTGGGCACCCTGCTGTAGCTGACCCTGCTCAAGCACAAGGTTGGACTGGGTGATCTCCAGAGGTCTTTTCTGACCTCAACTATTCTGTGGTTCTGTTTTACAGCTCAGACTGATTTAATAACATTCAGTGCTTGTGTTTCTGAAGTGAGTAGAAATTGTAATCCACATTTGTTAGTACTGAAATGTTTAAAGCCCAAACAGGACAAAGTGAATCCTCTTTCCAACAGATAAAGTTATTCCTAAATGCAGAGGCAAAAAATGTAGCTCAGTACCCAGTGAAACTTTGAATTACTGAAGTGATAAGATACAAACTGTTAGGTGTTTCTGAGTATACAGCCTCTAGTGTTAACAGATCCAAACATATACAAAATATATCTTTAGGGATTACTTGTAGAAAACTGTAGTAGGTAACAGTGAATGCTTTGCAAAACTACAAGTAAATCTGACACTTTGCAGGCGATATTTTGTTTGCATTTTTAGATGGCATCTTAATTTATTTGGAAAAATTTTAGTCCCAAATCGTGTGAGTTAGGGTCCATGTAAAAAATTCTTAGTATGTAAATGTCATGGTTTAAGATTATACATATATATACATGTGTGTGCACATATATACAAATATATATTCCCTCTGAAGTAGTTAGCCTATTTACCCACATTTTAATTAGTCTTCTGAAAGTTCAGTGATGGGATTAAAACTGGTTATTGTAAGAAGACCTTCAGAAGTAGCAGCAGAAGTAATTTTCCTTACTAAAGAAAATTAAATGTTATCCTCACCAAGAGGATTGCTGTGATTAGTTAACTAAAAGCCTGATAAAGACTACATTTTTATACTATATTAATATTTTAGTGAGTAGTTGTAGTTGCATTATTATTTTCTTATGTAGACAGGTCACCATGTAGAAGGTGTGACAAGACATTTATGGTGGGGAATTTTATGTGATGGCTCAGCAGCACTGCAACTGGATTGTACAAACTGTTTGGATGCTGAATTCTCTCATATTTACAATTACATGTGTCTGACCTTTGTAAAGTAGAAGAATTGAAATGCATTATATGCAACAAAAGAATTGTTTGTATGAATAGGAACCAAAGCCCTTGCTTGCCCAGTTCTAGCAGCAAGACTTAGTGTAATTTTATTCAAAGCAATTTGGACCATCTTGTTCCCAGCATTACATAAAGACATCTGAGATCAAGAATCCAACATGAAGGTTTATGCTTATAATAGTTTTATATGTTGAAGAGTAGAATTCAAAGTACCATATCATTGGAGGGTTGGAGATATTAGTTACTTCTGGGTATTTACAGTGACTACTGTGAAAATCCTTGATGCTCCTTTCCAGGTGCAGATGTTCTTTCACAGGCAATGGATTGTGCTTCTGTGTTATTTGAAGCAGCAGGAGGAGGAAATCCAGATTCTTTGAGTCTTTTACTGGAATATGGGGCTGATGCCAATGTACCAAAGCATTCGGGTCATTTGCCAATCCACAGAGCTGCATATAGAGGACACTTTCTGTGAGTTAATATACTTAAAAATTATATAATGGTGACACCAGGAATACTAATTTTGCTAATTCTACCTTATTCAAAGCAGGCAGCAAATCTGCAGTTTTGTAGAAGGAATTCTTTTTGACTGTGTAAATACGAAGTTTCTATGTCTGAGTGTAAGAGATCAGTCAGGTTAAAATGAGTACTACTAATTCTGGTAGTAGTTCCCCACTTGTCACAAATAGGAACACTCTCCACTCTGATATCAAGGTTCTTGGGACATCCTCACTTATTTTGGGTGTGCCTCATCTCCACCTCATCACAGGAAGGTAAATGGCCTAAATATAAATAGATTAAGGGATAAGGGCTATCCCTGTTTTAGAGACATGAATGTTACTGGAAGATGTGTGTGCTAAAAACACTATGTGCAAGAAACAAGTCTTCAATACTAGGAGTGTCTACTAGTGCTTAAGAATCTGAGGATTCTTAATTCCTATGTTAATATTTTATATCTATTAAATTATGCTTAAATGTAAATGTATTATATAAAGTATATATGTATTCATGTTCTATTCTATTATTTCCATAAGTGGTATAGGCTAGCCAATAACACTGTGCCCTTGACATTCAGGAAACGCTTCTGTTGAGAAAGAACCATTATTCCTCTAAGAAGGAATGGTGTCGTTCAGGAATAGCAGTATAACAGAATATTATCTTGCATGTAGTAAATGTAAAGTCAGTATCCATTGCAGGCCAACGGTGGAATTGTTAGCAATTAAAGTCAGTGCAGAGGCAGAGTGTGCCATGGGGCCGGCTTGGTTGTTAAGACAATTTTACACAGTCGTGATGAATTCTGAACCCCAGCAACACAGAGAAGTTCAAAGATTGAGCTTGGTGAACCCATGTGTTTAAGATTCTGAGATTCTTCTTTTTTTAATTCTTCAGAGCCCTAAAAATATTAGTTCCAGTTACTAATTTTGACGCCATTAAAAAAAGTGGGATAAGTCCAGTTCACTCAGCAGCAGCAGGATCACACCCTCAGTGCCTTGAGTTTCTCCTCAAATCTGGGTTTGATGCCAATTTTATGCTGGATCAGAGAGTTCGCAAAGGCTACGACGACCACCGGAAGTCAGCCCTGTACTTCGCCGTTTCCAACGGGGACATCTGTTCCACCCAGCTGCTGCTGAAGGCTGGAGCCCTGACAAACCAAGATCCCATCAACTGTCTCCAAATAGCCTTGAGGATGGGCAACTACGAGTTAATGAATCTGCTGCTGCGACACGGGGCTAATGTCAATTACTTCTGCAGAGTGAACACGACGCATTTCCCGTCAGCTCTGCAGTACGCGCTGAAGGATGAAGTCACGTTACGAATGCTGATGAACTACGGGTACGACGTGCACCGCTGCTTTGACTGCCCCCGGGGAAGCAGTTCGCATGCCCAGTATGGGACTGACGGGTGGACTTCTACTGTTATCAGAGATACAATGGTAGGTGTATCAGATGGCTTCAGATGTTGTTTGACTACCAGTATCCTTCCTAAACCTAAATGGAAATGTACTTGATGCAGTGTCAGAACAGGAAGGTTTGAAAGTGTAAGACAGTTTAAACATATAAAGATAGAAATAGCCAAGGCTTTAAAATTAAATAAGAGGTTGCCATGTGGCTTGGTTTGTGACAGCAAATGATTATAAACAGTATTTTTAATTGTGAAAATACAGCTAACGATACGCTAATGATCAGTACAGAACTGGCTCTCAAGGGCAGTCTTGTCCACGCTGTGAACTGGCTGGGTTCTTTTGTATCCTACCACTAATACTGGAAGGCTGTTGTAAGGACCTACTGGAGCTGGCGTGACAAGCACTGAGCAGAAATGAACAGCCCTGGACCAGTCTGAAAAGGATCCTAGAGACACACCCAGCAGCAGCATTGTTCTGCAGTTTGTAAAGTCCACTTGAATCTAGATAACCCTTCTTTAACCTGAAGATAAGGGTAGGGTATGGCATGCAATGGGCTGGTGGCTCCCCCAGTTCTTCAGGCAGGGACGCGAGTCTAAATTCCACTGAGGGAGTGCTAGCGCTTCTTTTTAAGTGCTTATTTACTAAATATACAGCTGCTTAAGTTCATTTTTGGATCCAATACAAAATCTCTCAGGTTTTCCTGTTCTTAATGCAAGCTGGGACAACCTCCAGAAATCCCCTGGCTGACAGAACACTCATTCTTCCTGGCGTTCTGATGAAGTTATTTAATTGCTCTTGTCCTGCAGAGACAGAAGCAATTTCCAGGAGTACTGAATATTATCCTATTACATATTTTGTTTCTATTAGTTCTGTGAAGTGATAACCTTGTCATGGTTGAAGCATCTGTCTGGGAAAGTAGTACGAGTAATGTTAGATTACGTCGACCACGTTAATATCTGCTGGAAGCTAGAAGCAGTTCTCAAAGAACAGGAACTCTGGCCAGAAATCGATTTGATTTTGAGTAAGTATCTGATGTTCACATTTGACAGTAACTGCACAATTTATGTAGAGCACTTGAGAACTTTAATTTCAATGCAAACAGTACAGTCCTCTTCAAGGGAACAAAAACCTTTCCTCTGCTTCAAGCGGATGGAAAAAATCTAATATATCACCATTTTTAATTAATTTAGTTCTAGTCTAGATTAATTGTGTCCTTTTTGCTGTACATATACTAAGAAGTAGCTACTCAAAATTCTACTTTTAGTAGCTTTTTCAGGTTGATGGAAATTGGCACCAGTTATTTGGAGTTAAAAGTACATTCCCCAAACTTTACTACTTAAACTTGCATTAACCTACATTTAGCCAACTTGACCGAAACAAAATGTGTTGGTTTAGCTGCCAGTGATTGAAAATATGACAGAGATGTGTGGGCTGAGATAAAAGGGATAGACCCTGACAGCTCTGGTTATCCAGGGACAGGCACATTCATTTTATCTGTCTATTCACAGAATGAACGTGCAGCAAAATCAGGGAAAAAAGCTTTTGAAAGGTAGCAGAATACTTCATAAATTAATTGAACAAAATTTAATAAATAATTTACTAACAATTTCACCTTCTCATTTCCAGGAAATCCTCGCCCTCTGAAGCATCTTTGCCGTCTGAAAATCCGGGAATGCATGGGCCGGTTGCGCCTCCGCTGTCCTGTCTTCATGACTTTCCTTCCACTGCCAAACTGCTTGAAAGACTATATACTATACAAGGAATATGATCTTTATAGCCAGAAGAACTTCACAGGAATTTACAACCTCAGCTGTACATAGTTATTAGTTCTGTGTCTTGAAGGGAATTTTGACGTGGATAAGACTGACTTGCGCAGCCACTTTTTTCTTTGGGGATTTTATCTCCTATGTATACTAAGGAATATCAGCATTTCCCCCTCGCCCCTGAAGGAAGTGGGGAGAACCCTAAAATGTAAGTATTGGTGATCCCATTCTATGTATCTACTGGAATATAAACTAGCTGAAAGCTATGGCCATCGTGTTTCAGATGCTTAGTGTGCAAAGTTAAGGAACTGTAAAATGTAGGACTGCAAAACTCGATCCCAAATTAAAGCCTGTGGTATCAGGTAACACTACCCCCACTGCAAGGTTAATCTCAGGGTTTAGTTAGAGGTCAGGGATTTAACTGAAACCAGAACAGGACATCGTGCTTTTTCCTGTTGTACTTCCTTTTCTCTTGCCACAAAGTAGTTTCTATTTGAGAAGTCCTGCAGTGAAGTTCTGAAGAGCAGCTTAAGTAAATGTATTTTTTTCACCCAGTTCAGCCATCCCACATTCTAAGCAGTGAAATGTGGGATTAACAGCTGTAGAAACCTCTGCTTATCACAGCAGCTAGCGTGATATACCAGTGTTTCAACAAGGAGGTACTATTGCTGAAAGACGAGTTGGTTCTGCATCTTATTCTCAGGTATGGCTATGTCTCATCCATTATGTAATTTGATTGCTCTCTCTGGAACTAGGTTTTTCTTTTACAGTACTGTCCAAAGCCATGCTTGCAATTTCTGGAGTTCCTCTTCAGATAGTTGGAGCTTAAGCTTTTGGAAGACTATCTGTGAGCAGTTACAGGTGCCTTCGGAAGTCTTGCATACACACAGACCCAAGCATGCCTGTTCTTTCCAATAATGCTGCAGATGTCAGTCCAAATTTTAGGAAAAAACAAATTCATCAACACACTGGCCAGTAGTAGTATTTATTCCTTCATTATCAGGGACGCATAGATTTTTTTTTTCTAGTTATACATGCAGCTTTACCACAGGAGTTACATAATTCAAAATTCTGCTTTTCCCCAGAAAAATCTACAAACCTTATAAAATGCAAATTTAACCATAATGTAGTTAATGACCCATTGCTTTTTACATGTTGTTTATTATATAATAATCTAACAAAGCCCGTGAAGATATGCATCAATGCCCATGTTAATGGTTGTGCTGGTATAGCCTCTGTACATGTGAATTCTGACCATTCTTGTAACCACAGCTCTGCAGAGTGCTGCACGTTGTCATCTAGCTACAACATGTGTACTTTTTCAACAGTGGGGTATAAGGGCCTGTAAAAACCTTGTTTGATGGAAGGGAACACATCCTGTCACAAATAATGGTACTTCCTAGAAGTCAGTATTATGAAAAAATGCAGGAGGTTTTTGCACCAGTACAAACCCCACCAAGAAAGTTACTATAGTTAAGCTTTTATTTCTACAAAATGCTGACTGAAGCCCTGGCATATGTTTACTATCCATGTTTCCAAGATTAAGACACAACAATCATAACTGACGTAAGTATGCCACTGGAGGTTTTTAATACAGCTATTCAGGTAAAATGTGCAAGTCAGTCTCAAACATTGCCAAAATCACTTACATGTCACTAGAACAGGATCAATCTGGAACATCTCTGTACGGATTTGACCACTCCAATCTTATTATAAAAAAGACCTCAAAGATTGTACAAAATCCTTGACTTGTGATATAAACTTCATTAATACAAGTGCATTCCCATTGACACACTGACTTACTCTTGTCAGGACAACTTAAGATACCATGGTGGAAGGAAAAAAAACCAAAACCCTTAGTACTTGGTTAAAAAGAAAAGCCTTGGAGCCTGATTGACTTGCAAAGAAATTTTGTAAAATAAAGCAACAGAAAGAATATAAAATATCAGCTCTTGCTGTTAAACTAGACAACGTCTATACTAAATTCACAAAGCAGAGGCAGGTTTTCTTTCTCTGTCAATTATTTCTGAAATAACAAGTGATGATACCGTAACAGTTTTCTCCACTGGCTTCTAAATTCTGTGCAACCAATTAATCAGAATTTACCTTAAACATAAGCACAGTCAAATTTGCTTCTTTAGATAAATGTACTTAAATTATATCTTCATAAATAGCTTCAGCTCCTTCAGGATTTTCATCTCTAGGTTTACATCCATATGAAAATGAAATCTGACAGCATTGTACAGGGTCAGTGTTCCTTAACTCTTAAATATTACTTAACTGTTAGACAGTAAATTGTCTTGATGCAATTTCAAACCTAAACAGATCGAGGAAGTAATAGACTATCAAATCCAGGATAGTTTATACTACTCACTTGTAACCAGGTATACATGGCTAAGTTGTATACGACTCTTAACTTGTCCTCTGATTTAAACTTGGGGAAATCTGTTAGGATCCACAGAGGAGTGCTGGGTATTGTCTATAGTGTAACAAAATTCACACCCATAAGCATGCTTTATATATGTTGATATTCATGTCACTGCCTACGTAAAGAATGTATGTAGCTTGAAACAACAGACAGCAAGACTTGCTTGGCCTGCAGTGTGTAGATCTACACAGTGTAACAAGCCTAGTATCCCTTTACCTAGCGGAAAAAAATGTGATAGTAACTATGAGGCTGCAATTAGCAACACAAGAAGTTAGTATAAACAGCTCTGCTGATTCAGTACCTATGCAAAGTCACTTTAAAATCACTTACTTCAAATAATATTTTCAGGAGTGTCTGAAATAACAGCAGATGCACACAAAACAAACTGCAGCTTCAGCTGGAAGTGCTTGGCAGACCAGTCTATAAGTAAAAGGCAATAGGAAATACTAACCAGGAGAAATAGATTACAGGAGAGGAAACCAACCAGTAATTTACTTACAATAAAATGCTTGGGTGGTGAAATCCTACCATATTAGTTCCCAGGAGAACATGAGGTGTTTATAGTAAAAATTACACTCTCAAGGAAGATACTAAGCAGTCTTAAATTTTTAATAAAAATGTTTTCCAGTGAAGTGGTTCTAAGCCCTACAGGAAAAATGACACCAAATAGTATTTTTATTCTGGGGAAGAGGACATGTATAAAACCCCGGCAGGTTTTTTTTGCCTTGAGGTAGTTCTAATTAGAGAGCCGTGTGCTCCTCCCCTTAAGCAAAACTCAGTTTTCTTGCCTCACTGCTAAATCATTGCACCCTTTCTAACTTCCTCATCTCTTCTGACCTACCATTTGCTCTTGTAGCTTTCACCACTCTCCCCGATGCTGCTACATTTTTGCTCATTTTTATACCAGTGAAACTCTCCTAAATAAGCAACCCTCCCTTCCCCCCCATTTCACTCAGGCATATCAATCGGTTTTCTTCAATCACTCTCCTTAGTCATTTCCCTTTTTTAGTAGTTAAGACAAAAATCATCCAAAACAAATGAAATGCACTTCACTCCTATGCTCCCTGGTTTAGAAAACCAAGTTTAACAGCATAGTTGGAAAGCCTGAAAATCAAGTGGATTAACTCCAATCATATATTGCTAAATCTGAAAAATTCTGTATGATTCATCCATATTTACTCTTCCGCTTTCTTCCTCGTCTTTGCAGATTTATGTCTAAAACAGTAATGGTAGGTTTCAAGAAAATGTCAAAAAATTGGATTACTCTGTATTTCTTCAATAAGGCTAAAGCAAAGTAGGCTACACATCAGAAATGCTTTTTGATGGGACTGCTAATCTATTAATGGTCTTCCATATGGAGGTGGGGCTACCGCAGCTCAGCTGGTTAACACAGTCAGTCCTGCTCTGACAGGCTGGGGGCCTACATGCCAGAAGCTGGAGACCACCGAGTCCATATTCTTCCTGTACTGCTTCAAGGCTGCTTCATTTTCAGTGTGTATTTGAGGAAGATAAAGTAAGACACAGTAACCTTGAACTATACTGTGACAGTGTTTGATAGAAAACAAATATCAGTAAGCAAGCAAAAAAAAACCCAAAGAAACATGAACTAGAAGAATCTGCAGACACAAACTGGCTGCCATGCAACTCTCTGTAAGCCTAGACTTGGGCACAAAAAGGGAAGGCATCAGATTTGCTGCCTCTCTGTACATTTTTGTTGGCAAGAATAAAAACTGTCTCTGAAGGATAAGAGCTTACAGCAGAAGACCTTATGTGAAATAAAAATGCCACATTTTTAGAAAAAAAGCCTCAGATGTGCGTGGTCCATGTGACAGTGTGCTAGCCAAACTTGGCCACAGGGCAATGCCGCTTGGCCTGACCGCGCAACACCACCAGGAGAAAAAAAACTGGCTGCTCTGTGGATGAACACTGTACTGGAAGAGAAGCTGCGACCCCACTCGGGAGAGGAGCTGGGGCACTCTGCTGCTCAGCCCCCCTCTCCACAGCCACGCTGCCAGGAGCGCCCGCCCCGAGAGCTGCTCCAGCTCCTGCTGCAGACCCCTCGGCCCTGCCCGCGCCGGCGCTGCTCCCCTTCCTCCTCCGTGGCAGCAGCCAGATGCACTGAGCTTCTGCACACAAATCACATCTCTGGCAGAAGGGGCACGAGGAGACCGGTTCATTCGCCAGCACACGGCCAGGATACTGATCCCTCTGTGCACCTACAGACATCTAACAGAGAGGTCCTGAGATTCCTCACTTGCTCAGTGCTGACCAATAACTCCAGCTATGAAGGGCTGGGCCATCACCAGCTGATGGGAGATACTCTGGAAATTGCTTCCATTCCTGAACACCAGAAATGCCCTGCAATGACCTGTAGCACAGTCCTAACTGTTATAATTCGGAGTACAAGTATATTCTTCTCTTTCTATATTTCCTCTTATTTCCACACCAGTATTAGATATCTTTCATTCCACTGGATTTTAGTAATTAGTGCAAAAATAAGTATTTCTCTTCAAACAAGTTTTCTCTTCTGGATCAAAAGGTGAACGCACATTTAGTACTATACAAAATAAATATTGCACAGGGTATGGAACACAGAGTTTGAATTACAAGCTGTAAACAGACACTGTTTTGAAAAGCACTTTACAGGACTCTAGGATGTAGGATTAGCAGTCTGTTACTTCAGAGCTGGTAAATTCCGTTTGCAAAATCAATTTCCATAAAAAGACTTCAAGAGCCTCGACTCATTTTCAGTAAATGTAGTGTACTGGTGGCAAGGCATTTACATATTCAGAAATTTTTCAAATGATGGAATTCAAGATGTTCTTGCAACTCTTAAGCATGTTCTGTAGAAAGTGAATTCAAAGGCTTACAGCTTTTTATGATGTGTACTGGGAAAAAAGCAAGAACATGGCACTTGTGCTACAAGAATATGTACATTATTCTTATCATTTGATAAGGAATGCTTTATACATTCCTCATGCAGCAAAGTGCAACTGCATCTCAGCAGCTCTTACCTATGTCTGACAGGGTTTTTTTTCTCCTCTTGAAAGAACTCTTTCAGCATTATATCCATCAATACAATCAAGACACTATTATACAGTGCAACATAAAATGAAAAATAAATCTTTCTGTCTAGAACTATTGCACAACTCACTGATGTTAATAATGATTTTTCTTTCTAAATCTAAAAACAGTTATGTGCAACAAACTAAGTAAAGCTTAGCACTGTCTTACTTGGACATCAACTTTTGTTTCCAGCAAGCTGTTCTCCATACTGTAGTGTACAGAACAAATTTCAGTGTACTGCTGAAGTCCAATGAGAATTTTAAGTTTTTCTTCAAGAGAGTCAATTGCACAGAGGGGGGGAAATCCACAGTTTTTTCCATACTGTAGAGAACCCTTGAGAAAACAAAATTTTGTAATAAATGTGGCAGCATTACCACACTTCATCTGGCATACAGAAATTATACTGACATGAAAATGGAAACCACTTAATTGAGAAAGAAAAGTCAAGGCATAACAGGGTCTACGTATTGTGAATTCTTTTATATAATAGAACAGACCCTCCACCTACGTTTCACTTCTTGTAGAACTTGTGCCATTTCACCAGATTTATCCATGATTCCAATTTTAATAAAGCAGGCAACCTTAGGCTTCAGATTCTCTCTTCTTCTTTCCATCTTCTCCTAAATCACTGTCTTCTGACTGGCTACTGCTCAGGACTACAAATTGTCCTTCTCCACTGCTCTGGTTCGATCTGCTGGAAGCAGCTATCAACCGACTTTGCTCCTCTAAGTCCTAATTTGAGAAGGCAGGGGTTGGGAAATCAGAAAAATCAAATTAGCTTTAAAGCCATCTACAATTGGAACAGAATAACATTATTATGATTTCTAAATGATCTTTTAATACTATCACTGGGCAGCTTTCTGTGCAATTACAAGACTGAGTAGGAAACCAAAAATTGACATTTCAGTAGCTGGCATTATTAGAGCTGCAAAAAACACCTATACCTCTAGCCCACAAAACACAGCAGGTCAGAACAGGAAGCTTCATCTACAGCCTGCTCCCTGTAGCCCCTTCCTCACTGGGTAACTGAACCCTTTTCAGAAAACTGAGTTATTTTGGTCCCATGATAGGTGTTCCTCCAAGCACTGCCCTTTTAAAGTGTTCCTATAAAGACATTCTGTGGTTTGTCTCCTCCTCTTTTTGAAAACTTCTATGCAGAACTGTACAAAATCTGCATAGGAAATATTTCTAGTAATTGACTTAACTCCATAATATTCTACAAACTTGTACTAGAAAATATGATAGTGGAGCTTGGAGTACAAAACTGCAAAAGAAAGTAGAAAAAAAATTTAAGATATAACCTTTTCAATTTGTTTCTGTTTATTCAGTTCTTTTTGTTGTTTTTCTTTGACTCTGTTTATTTCTTTCTGCTTTTCTGATGCTTTTCGATCCTAAAGGGGAAAAATGTAAATGAAGTAATGACAGCCTGAGATGTTTGATACATTACCAATATATATTAGTTTGCTCAAAATTGTTATACCACTGTTTCGATTACTCTTAAAGGACTGGTATGTTTGCTAAAGGTAGGAAGCTGAATCCTGCCTTGAATATTATTCCACAGTAGGTATTGGTCAGTCTTTTTCTGTTCCATGTAACTTCTAGAAAACAAATCCCTTAAACCACACAACAGTATTGCTGCATCTGTAAGCATCGTGCAGAATGTACTCTACTACACATATTAAATATACTCTCTCCCTTCCGTTCAACAAGTAGCCCTTGCCCAAAAAAGATTCTTACCAGTTCTGCATGAAGAGCTATCTGTTTTGCCAGTCCAACAGAGTCACAAATCTAAACACAAAACAGATTGGAAATAATCAAAAAGACTCTAATAAAAATGCCTCTTAAATTCAGCCAGATTCCCAAATTAGACACAACAGCGTATTAAAGGACTTGCAGGTGTTAGGCTATCAGGCTGAACTTTTTTTCAGTACATATACAACACATGCTCCCACAGGAATCCCTCAGACTGCTTGAAGGGATCTAACGTCTAGGAATCCACAGAAGGTTCAAAGCTGATGCAAGCATAACCATCCCCAGTACCTTTTCCCCTTCGTTGTTTGATTCAAATATATAGCAAATGGAAGTATGGCGGCTCTCAACTCTCCCTCCTGAAGTTCTAAGCACAAATCCAAACAGGCGCTTGTTCTCCTGGTGCGTGGCGTACAAGACTACATTGGGCAAAGGAAACTGCCAAAAGGATCAAACACACGCACATTAAAACCGGTTCCAAATATTTTCTGCATGAGGTGTCAGTATACTGCGCATTAATTACTGCAATATCATAGATGCAAAACCACACCAGAAGTTACAACCTGACCAAACGTGTAATTACAAACTACAAACAGCAGATTAGAAGGGAAGGATTAAATTATTCAAAAGATAGGAATACTTCTAAAAATACACTTCATGTAAGAAAAGGGGGCCACATTTGCAATGCAATTCAGTCATCACTCTAAATGTGAATACTCTCCTTGCTTTGTTATTTTCTTTAGAGACATCATTCATACAAATTACACTTGTGACTAGGACTTCAGAACCTGGTGCCAGCTACTGGCACTACTCGGAAACATTCACTGCAATTAGTTCAGCTCTCCTGAATTATATAAACAACAACTTTCATGGAAATAAATGTAACTCAAGAGTCCCCCCCTGGAAATTAATGTTTTTAGAAGACCCAAAGAAATTAAATGACAGACAAAAAATTGTTCATGAAGGGAAATAAGGAGGATGAGGGGAACAGTTTCGAAAAACGAAGACTGCTGTAACTGAAGAATTAGGCTGGGCTTACTTGATATCCTAAGAAGAATTCCACTTCTTCCAAGCGCATTTCTTTATACATAGTTAGGAAAAAACAAACCAGCCAACCAAAAACAAACCCCAAACAACAGAAACCACAAAACACTCTCAATGCAATTATGCATTTAAAAAAAGAAAAAAAGAACAAAAAAAACCCCTAAAGACCAAGCAAAAAATTTTGGACTTCAGAACCAATTTGACTACAATCTTAATGTTCATTCTCTATTAACAATACATATGTTTATAATGAAACATATTGTTAAAATACAATAGTCTGTTTTCCTAGGATTTTACACTTTCAAATCAAGGGGTGGAGGAGAGGTGACAAAAGCCTACTTGACCTGTTGAAATCACTCCCCTTAAATCGGGTTTGCTGGCATTTTTCTGTCTGTCTTTAAAGTATGCACTAGATCTCCTAAATTCAGTGAAAACTTGTCTGGAAAGCTCATGCTGTCAGTGATTTTGCTAACATCTAATAATATTATTTTTAAAGTAAAAGAATTACATTGGGTATTTACTTCACAATGTAAAGTTACTTACTCGCAATCTTGTAACTTGTGTCTGTGGATCAATTAACCTAAAAATTTGTGTTTTTAAAAAAAAAAAAAAAACCAAAGTAAATTTTACTAAAGTGCAAGAAGATCATTCTGTAAATAAACATCAGTACTAGTCAGGAAACAAACTTACTTTAAACAGTCACAAGTGACTAATAAATGTGATTCTGTCATCCTGAAAACATTATGGATGGCGCGAGCTGCTAGTATTTGACGCATTGTTTCATAAACAACATCTGGACTTTCATCAGACTTCACCTCCATAGAGCCAAGAAATCTTACAATAAATAACTGGTGAAGAATTGAATCTAAGACAAAGAAAAGTATTGAAAAAAGTGAACTCCACTTTGGGTTTTCCATTCCAAACCAAAGCTGGACTGCAGTCAGGAAAACTCCAAACTTCTAGTACCCTGGAAAGAAACTGTTCATGCTTATGAGTTAGAGGTACAATTACTAAACAGCAAGTCACACATCTTTTCATTTGGTTTAATGAATACAAAAGATGGAATGAATGATTTTTAAAAGACTTTCAAACAGAAGCCTGGTTTAACTTGTCAAATGCATTTCTAATGTAACTAAGGATTCTACAACTGATGTTAAATGAGAACAGAGAAGCTATAGTTTAAAACAGAGAAATAATAGTGAAATGATATTTTTTTATTTTGCATTGAAATAAAATTTGTTTTACCTTCTGTTTCAGATTTTGAGCCTCCAGATTCACCAAAAGGATTCGTGCGTCTATTAGAAAATCAAAACATTAAACCAGGAGTCAGATTACAAGAACCACTAATGAATACTGTAGTAGTGTCATGCTGCATCTAACAAGAACACATAAAGACTTCACAGACTTGTAATTTGGAGGAAGAGCATATGATAAATGATAAGGACAAGCAATTTAATCAGGAGTTAGGTGTAAATTGCAATATTCAAGGCCTCAAATGATAGGAAAAATACCAGACATTATGGTCCTATTGCTGCCATAGAGTTTTGCTCACATGGTGGTTTTTTTTATATCTGAAATAAGCCAAAGTCAAAACCTCATTAATATTTGAAAAGGTAGTTTTAGGAGATGAAATTTCAAAGAGCTTCAGGAAGCACAACCAAAAGCTAGTCCTTTCAGTACTCCACAGGAGCACCACACTTCTCATCACTGTCTCAAGTTATTGAATTACTTACTGAAGAGAAGTCACTGGTTTTGCTTCAAATGCAGCTTTCTGAAAACATCACTGGGGTTTTACTCCTAGAGGGTCAAGAGAAATGTGGCTATTTCTGTCTCTCAAAGACAGAGCTGTTATTAGTTGCAAAGAAAAGTGAAAATACTCTAGGCTTCCAAGTCTACAGTTCTCAAAAGTAGTAAAGCAATGCTGAAGAAAGTATGGGTAATGGGGAAATTTTATTTGAAACTTCCGAAGGGGGAAAAAAAACCCTTCTCCTTGGCTAACTACTAGTTGCAAAACTACTGTCAGGAGTTCAGTAAACTTCAGATTAGGATTTACAGGGGAGTTACAAAGGTGTCACCTCTCAATAGTATTCTAAAAGCAAATTTCAGAACCCAGAAAAATAAAATGTCCATCTCTACTGATCAGTTACATGTCATACTGACTGCCAGTTTTACGTGATGCATGAAATCTTTTAATTAAGTGATGTCTAGATAAAAGTAATAAAAATTCTGGATTGAACTCTGAAGTTAAGATGGTAGTGCTACAGTGTTTATATAACATGGACTCCATCAAGAACCATCCCATTAAATGTTGACCTGTGTAAATACATTAAAGGGAAATTCTTTCTATTAGCATCTTTTATTGCTCAGACTTTTCTTGTCATTAAAGATTAGACTGGAACAGTAAATGCAAAATCCCACAAAAGGAAAAAAAAAAAAATATTTGTCATCAGTATCAGAAACTAAGGCAAGTCTTGGGTTTTTTTAGTAGTCTTTCTCAATTTTCATGTTGCGTATCTGTACAAACATTGCAGTTCTTTATTGACAGTGATAGTTAGCTGAAAATACTGAGCACAGCTCTATCATTTCTGCTATGAAAAACAAGATTTTCTAGATTCTGTTATAACTGATTACATGAATTTAGCTGAAGTATTAACCTTTCCTCTTCCTGGAATACAGTTCATGTCTATTTTAAATCAATATATTCTTAAGATAGCCAACTGATTATCCTGCTATACCAAACAACAAGAAAAAGGTAACTGAAAAAAAAAAGTAATTTTAACTCTTATGTGTTGGTGAGGTGCAACTGAAAATCCAAATATTTTTCTATAGGGCAGAGGGATACAACACTGTATTGTGACTACAGTCACATAAATTAGTTTTCAGCTTTTTTTTTTTTTTCTCTTTTTGTTAAGAGAAGCTGCATCTGCAAATATGTTTTTCTTAGTATCTGAATTCTATACATATAGTTCCAGAAATGCAGTGCAGACTTACAAGTTTTTAGTATTATTTTTGAGTGGAAAGTTTACATGAGAATGAGTAGGAGAAAGTGTTTTATATTTTGGGAAGAGCTCTTAGACAATTTTAACTTGTCTGTATATGAGATTACTCTAGAAGCCTAGATCATTTTCACTCACCTTTCAAGGTTAAGAAGAGTGTCATCATATGCCATCATCAACTGGAGGCAGGGCTACCAAATTTCTCTTGAGTTTCCAAGAGGAAATAACCCAAGCTGCTGGGTGAGCAAGCAATAGGAAAGGAAAATACTTTGTGAACCAAAAGGTTAAAATCAATAAACAAAAGCATTCGCTGTTAAAAGCAAGAAAAGCTGCTGCTAAATAGAAAACTACATGTTAAATCTAGTGCATGTAATTAAGGTCTTTTTTTAGAAATCTAGTTAACAGTTAAAAAAATTGTTTAGATTTGCTGGCCACTGGAAATTTTGTGATGCAAGTCAGGGCAAGGGCAATGTGTGTTTTGAGGCTGCAACCTAAAAGTGGTTTTCTTCTTTGTCTGTAAATTAAGAATATTAAACTGTAGGATTTTTCTTCCTTATTTCTGCATTTCCTACCTGCCCGATTGCCCTGAAGATTTTCCTTGACCAGGCAGATCTTCACTAACTGGAGATACTATGTCAAATTGTATAGGAGTGTCAGGGGCAACAAGAGAATCCAAGGAAAGTGCTGATAAAGCTGCTGATTCAGATCCCAGTGACCCTGTGCTGCTGGTACGAGCTGCAGGAGGACGAGATTGTCTAAAACAAAACAAAAATCAAAATAGAGATACCTTAATTTCAGGTTGGTGATAATAAACTAAACGCTATGAGAGACCAATACAATATTCCAAAATCTGGATGTAAAACAAAAAAAAAAAAACCCTAAAGACTATCATCGAGTACAGTAAACAGAAATGGAGTCTATGTTCCTACTCAAATTTAAGTTAAAGCTACTACTTGCATTAATAGTTGCATCAGACTTAATTATACTTCATGTGTGATTGTATATTGATATTAATATTGATATTAAAACAATCTGAGGTCTGCTTCCAGGAGCCGAGACATATTAAGAAAAATCTCATTATGAATTCATACAACAAACCAGACATATGACACAACCAACAAAACTGTCTAGTCAGCTGGAAATCTGCATTGCTTGTAACAATGGGTGCTAAACAATACCTCAAAGGTAAGTTCAAGAAATATTCCTCTAGCCTTTCCAAAATTTAGTTCTGAACACAGAAAGTTTTGTTGTTTGTTTGGCTTTTTTTCCTGGAACTTTACCCAGGATTCTCTTTTAGATGTGCTCTTCAAATGACCTATAATTCATAAACTTACACAGCTGGCCGCATGCTCTCATGTCTCTGCTGAAAGGAAGGAGATGGAGTGACAGCCTCCAGGGCTGACTGATTTACACGTGCAGCTATTTCCTGCAATAGAGAGATGGGAAAACATAACTGTAAACATTTTGCTCAAAAATAGCTTTTAATAGATTTTATTTACATGCAACTGACAGAAGTTACAAACTCAACCCTTTATGGGAGTCATGCATTCCTAATTTCTCACTAAAAGTTGTAGTATTTTTTTTCTAACTTGCAATTAATTTCCTCCTATTAATTTACTAAATTTAAACAAATACACTTAATTTATAATACGGCAAATGTCAATAAAAGCTAGCATTAGAGAAAAATCCCAATGGACAGTCTTGACAACTGCAGAAATGCAGTTCACAGCTACTAACTAAAAGCCATGAAGATTCAAAAGTCTGCTCTTAAATGTTTCTGAAAAAACAAGGCATTAACTTTAATCTTGCTTAATGTGGTGTAGCCAATAGCAAAAGTTCTTGAGGAAAAAGGATTTTTTGAGAGCGAGTGTGCAGGAGACAAAACAAGAAAGAAGCAACATTTTGTGTGGGTGTATGACTCAGAAGATGAGAATGACTATAAAGCCATTGGAAAAAAGGAGATAGCACTAGCATTGAGGTGTAGATGCACACACCTTCACTGATGTAAGGGAGATGCACCCACATAGGCCAAGACTGAACAGAACCTCTGCTGTGTATTCAGGACAACATGTGCTTTATGTAACTCAGCTCTGCACTATACTTTGTTTCTCATTTGTAGAGTTTAACTTGTCAGCTAGGTACTTGTATTATCTACAAAGTTATATTTAGTTCCTAAACAAAAAAAATGGCATGACACCCTGCCCTGGTTTCACGGGACAAAATCCTAGGCCAGCCACGGTCTGCAGACCCTGAGCAGTTTGGAGCCAGGGCACCTGAGCCAAGTTGGCTACAGGTGTATCCCATCTCATGAACATCATGCTCAGTATAAAGGGGAGAGTCTGCTGAGGGCTAGGGCTCCTCTTCTTTCTTCTCCCCATCCCTGAAGGGGTTCTGCTCCTGAGGCCTTCCTTCCTTCCTGTTCATTGTGAGTGCTGTACATTTGCTAGGCTGAGTATAAGTCTGTGTATTTTATACTGGCATAAGTATTAAGTTTTGTTGTTTAATGAAATCTGTTATCATTTTAACCCATGGGTCTCCTCTCTTTTCCCAATTTTTCTTTTCTGCTGGGCAGGGGTCACCAAGTGACAGAGCAACTGCTGTAGTTTACCCCAGGTACAGGCTAAATGCAGCCATGTAGTTTCCTTTTCATCTTGGTCATTTGGCAAGAAGTGCCACATAACACATACCTGTGTTGGGTAGCTGAAGAATTGATTCCTGATTCCTGTATTATTAAACAAGCTGCCTGTTGCTGTCTCATTGCTGATACATGATCACTGAAAAATTTTCTTCCCAATTAACTCTTTCAGATCTCAGCAAGGGCACCAAGGAGTACAAGTTCACTTTCAGCACACTTTATATATAGGTAAATGTTCCTATTATAAACCAACAGATTTTGCAGGGCCAATTCCCCTAATTTAGCAAGTAAAAATCACTATGCAAGTTTGTATTAATATGAATTGAATATATGTAAATGTAAACAATATAAATTACAATTTACATACCCAAATTCTTTATGTGAAACAAATAAGCAATTCTGAACTCTTCAAAAGGCAAGTAACTTTCATGAAGTGAAAATTATCTTCCTATAGAGCTGCTATGCCCTAAGATTTGTATTCATAAGATTGTCAGTTCTTGATAGTAGAAATTAAATGTATCCACCCAAATATTTGTCATATTCATTTGTAACACAGTGCCATATAAAATTACAGGATCCTGAAGATGTCAGAAAGTTATACCCAATATAAAAGTCCTATATTTTGAATAATTTCTACATAACCATTTAGATGAAAGAGACAATGGACTGCACACTTTCACACTATGAAAAGCTTATCATTAGACATGTAGGACATACTCAGTTCAATTCTATGTTATCCAATTAGATCCCGTTGGTATCTTTTTAACTTTGTATGTATCTACATCTTTATTGCCGATAATATAAATTTTAGTAAGGTTACCTCAGGGTTTTCACTTAGATATATCTGTTTAGATATGTTGTTTATGGTACATATCCACTGAAAGAGAAGAGACAAAAAGGTTAAAAAAATTACAAAAAGTTAATTTTTTTTTCCCCAACTTAAACTCAGCAATATTTTCTCAGACTTTCTGAAGCCTGTCATTATGGATAGAATGAGTTAAAAGGTCACTCTCTACTGACTAGAGCACACAAAATGAACATTCCAACTCTTGTTATCAATGTATTCCTTCTGCACAATGAAAATCACTGGACTCCATGCAAGCCTCCTGTAAGCTTACCTCTTCATAATCCTTTTTACTCTCTGCCTGTAAGATTGAAGACCTGAAAGAGGACAATAGAGAAGACTACTTAGTCTATTTAAAATGCTTCATGAATACATTCAAATGGGAAACTTCATTTTCATGTTTGTACACTACACAACAAATTAAGACAAGATTCTGTGTGTATGGTGAGTGCAATCAACATTTAAGGGGGGGAATTTGTTTTCATTTCATTTTAATGAAAATAGGAAAGGAACAAATTTCCAATTCTGTCCATGTAACACTTAATGACTCACAAACTGCAGTAATACCTGGTCATAAACTGATGACAGTAACGTTATTCTGAAACACCACTCAGCTACATTATAGAGCTTATAAACAAACCCCCGGACATTAGAAAGTTAAAAAGACATCCCTGATTTTGCTTCTAAATAGCCCCCAAATCTATCAAGCTATAATCTGGCCGAAGGTAGACCATCCTTCTTTTCTTAATTAGTGCGTCCAGTATTATTTACAGTTAACAGTAGTGTAAGAATACTTACTTTTTGCCATCAAAGGACGTTATCTGAAAACAGTACCGTCTGTCTTCACAGTCCACAGCCATTACAGAACAATTGTCTATATCCATGACAAGTCCCCCAGCTACATCACCTCTTGCCTGGCTCATCAGGTTTCCACCTTGAGTGAAGTAAAACTGTCGCTCCCAGATGGAAGATACCAGCCCTGTCTTACTGGAAGATAAAAAGAAGTTCTTAGTAGATTAGAAGTTCACCTGAGCTGAAAATCACTTGGAACAAACCATCTGGGCACTTAAGATATTTTCTTAAGTTTCTCCCCTGTTTAATGTTCTAGGTTAGCCTCACAGCTAAATTAGTCTCTTTTCATCTGTTTATTGTTGTTGGTTTTTTGTTTTGTTTTGTTTTTTAAATGCTAAACCCATTGCTGGGCAAAGAATACATAAAATCCTAATACATAAAATAACAATCACTTTCTTACACTATGTGAAATAATTTAGAATAAAAAGGCACAAATACTTCACTTTTGATGATCAGCTTTTACAGTATTGCTTTACACAACATGCATATTCAAACTGAATGCATTATCAATGTTACTGATAAGACAGCTAACTCTGCACCTACATTGTTAAGACTAAGTTTTCAAGAACTTTAAGAATTAGCTTCATGTAAGATACATCAGTTTTTCAAGTATTTTGTACCACTCACATCTCCAAAATTTTGCTTAGAGAATGTTGTGGTTTTGTTTTTGGCTTGTTGGCCGTTTTTTGTTTGTTGTGTTTGGTTGTTTTGTTTTTTTAATAATCCCAGAATAAAAGAAAAGGATCAGTTTAAACCAGAAATCAGTAACACCTGCAGTTTAGCCTCACTTTTTGTTCAGATACTCTCATCAATATTAATTGCTGCAATTGTGTTCTGCTACAGAAATTCGTGCCTCACTCAGTGAGTATGTCACTAACTGTTGTTGTAAAAGTAATTTACATTTAAAGAAAAAGTTTCATTGGAGTTTATTATATAAACTACCAAAAAAAAATCTGGGTGTTACAACTTATTTTTAATAACTATTGCTAGACTTTAAGAACTAGAGCAATAGCTCCCTCCAGGGGACAAAAGTACTTAACGAGATTGAGAAGGCCATTCAGTTAATGAAGAATGTTTTGCCTTGTGTATCTCAAACTTGCCATATTTTATTAGTAACTTGAATCCCAGGGCTTCAATAGGTACTTATAAAACAACCCTGACAGCTGCAATCGTAGTCTTCCAATTACAATCCAGTGAAATTACACTCTCACACACTTCTACTCTTTGATGTGAAAATTCGGGGTAACTATGCTTTGCACCTGAATGACACTATGTCAGTGTAACAATTAAATTAATACTAATTACTTGGAGTCCAAAGAGATAGAATAGCTCCTGTGTGACTTACTCAACTAAGTTTGTAAAATCAGCATAGCAAACTTCAAAAAAAATATTGCATACATTTTTATCTTTCATTTCACAAAACTAAATATTCTGGAATTTTTAAGTAACAAGTTGTTCTTACTTTCTTGCATTGAGATAGCCAGCTTTCCGTGTTAGATTTCTATGAACAGGAAATTTTGTAGGATCAGGATCAGGCAAATATAGTGGATCACTAGCTACTTCCAAGTCCTCTATAGTTTGTTGCATGTTTTCTACTTCACATTCCATTTCCCTGCGAACACTAAGGTAAATTAACAAAGATGATTTATTAATAAGTAGAAACAGAAAAACTGACTGTTTCAATAACAGTTCAAAATTCAACAACACCAACTTACTTCTGTACACTTGTGCCAATATTGGTCAAAAATTCCTCCAACTGCTCAGTAAGATTTTCTGAACCCATTTTAAAAAAACTTATCTTTAAGAAAAAGAGGAAAAGGGAGAATTAGTCATTAATAAAAGTACATAAAAATTAGCAGATGATAACATAGGAGGTTAAAGTTTCTCAAAGAAATCAGTTTTCATCCCTCATTCCCACCAAAGCCTCTCAAGGAAAGGAGCAGGATGCATGGTTTTGTCTGCATCATGTTGATGTTTCAGTGGGATTTCAATGAGCATGGGCACAGTCACCTGGAGGAAATACAGAAATATGCAGAAACTGGAAAATAAACAAGGTTTGATCTTTTGGTGTTCCCAAGGTCTCTACACTTTTTCAAGCCCATCAGTCTGCTAACTGTTTTGTTATGGGTGAGGCTGTCTGGGGGACACAGGAGAGGAGAAACTTGTGAGGACCTGTCCAGGGCCATCCTCTAACTGTGGACGCTGCCACAGGGAACTGACAGTATTTATCTTAGAAACAGCATTCTTCTCTCACACCTACGGCTTTCAGAATCTGAAATTACCTGAGCTTGCATGTATCCTAGCAAGGGTTCTAGCATAGCAATTTTCTTTTTGTACTGAAGAGTGTTTAACGCACAGAAATAATGCATCATAGTCTGATGCTGCTTTTTCCTTGAAGTATATACATCTTCTGTAACTTCAGCTTTGATCTAAAGGGACACAGACAGGGAGAGGGAGGGAAAAAGGAATGTTTGAGATTTGGTATTCACCACATGCCTTGTGGACAGCCTTATAGCCAGCATGGAAATACCAACATAATAATGTTCCACCCTCCATCATTAGCAATGGCATATTTTACTCTACAGTTCTGCTTCTCTAACTTATACATTAAAAACAAATGTAGCACTCTTTTCTCCCTGGACAGCATGGCTATTTCTTTATAAAAATGAATTATATATAGTATCATAATCTTAATCATAGAGCATTTTCAGTGTTAGAAGACAGGCATGTATTGGGTAAACCTGCTTTTCTGTTTTGAAGCAAAGTGATTGGAGTGCTATAAACTACCAAACTTCAGGTGTAATCTGCTATATATTGTCTTTCATCATATATACATGTATTAGCTGAAAATTATTTCTTATCTCCTCTAGAAATCTTTATATCAAGTATCTTGTTATACTAACCTTTTCATTTTCCCTTCTTTTTGACAACCGACTGTATCTGGTAATGGCAGCATCATGGTCTAAGCAAGCAAAAGAGAATTCATTGTCATTTTGATAAGTTAATGTCTTATGAAACAGAGCAGAAACCTTTTTACATCTCTATTTGTTGCACAGCCAGCTGGATGTGAGTTCTAGAATATTAAAACCTTTAAGAAATGTTCTTGTCTGTTTATAATTACTTCACTGCCACAAATAGTTAGGCTAAAGAAAAATTCTAACCAGCTGCAAATATGGCTAAATTGTTACAGATTTCTCTAAACGTCCAATATTCTTCAAAGACAGAAACTTTCTATAAGTAAAGACAACTTTTCATCTTGAAAAACTCTATCTAATCTTTTTTTGCTTCCAGAGCAATGAAGCCATGTACATTGAGAGAAGCAGAATCCTTACTGAAATCCTTTTGTTTTAAAGAATACATCCTCTATGAGGATAGAGTAGAGCTAGCTAAAATAGTAACTTCTGATGATAGGGAAGGGAACTATCAAACTCATTTTAGGGAGGTAAAATTTGTTTATTAATCCAGTCCTGACTTTAAGAAGTGAACTAGAACCTTACCATTTTTGGTAATTTTGGTATCATAATCCTAAATTATTTAACAATTATATACACATTTAAAATACTGTGAAAAAGACTAATACTGTCAATTTGCCTTAACACTTCAGTACACAAAGCAGAGATTTACAAGTGAGCCAAAGAAAGCTGGGTCTTAAGTATCACTGAAAAAAATTACATCTTAATTAGTCACCTTAAGCCTTGCAAATATCTTCACTAGTCCTCTGAGCAACTAATATACAATAATACTGTCATCCTATAACATCTAGAACATTATTTTACACTTACCATTGCTTGCAATTTGGAAAACTTCTTTTAGAGTTAATATCTCTACAAAACAACATACCACAATTGAAATAAGTTATTAATATGACATTTATAGATTAAAGTTTCTCATGAAATGTTTCACTACTGAACAGTTGGAGTTCACACCTTGTACCATACTGAGTTACCAGCACAGGCACTATGTGACCAGGAAGTCTGCTCCTACTTGGGGCCCGAGTATGTCTACGTGGCAGTTCGGAGTACCAAAAAAGATACTGTGTAAGTTAAGGAGGAACTTTGAAAGACATCGCTAATACAAACGTGTCACCTACAGTTGTGATCAGAGTCCTGGTCCGAACTGGGGAAGTGGAAGCACAGGACATGGGGAAGTATCACTGGATCAAAGGAAAGCCCCAAACACTTTATGATTCCTACTACCTAAAATTAGTTATGTTCTAGATGGTTATTTTGTCTCACTGTGCCAGGGAATAGAAAACAGTACAACACTTAGCACTTGTTCTGATCTTGATCGTGGCTTTGTGTCACTTACAACATAAGTGGGCAGAGAGCTATGTTCAGCCTCATGGTAAAGCAAAGACTAAAAACTGTAGAAAAGCTTTACAGAAAGTAAAGTCTGTCAAGAGGTACAGTGTCATTAAATACTACATCAGTTGGTGATGTAAATTTTCCCACTGGAAGTTTTTATTTGTGACTATTGCCTCGGGGGTACTTCTTCAGGATATATTAACAGATTTTTCCAGGTTCCAAGGAGTAATATTAGCTTTAGGATACTCATGTGCCCTTGTTCAAAAAGCATAATCTATTTACTCCGTATTTTTGCAACAAACTATTGCCAAAGTAGTATTTTCCAGGATTCATAAAGAGCTAAAAGATTCATACAAAAGTTGTTATTTTTACTTAAAAACGCTCATGTGTTAGCTATACCCACACTAGGATGTTCATGTTAGGGACTGAAGTTATTTTGGGTTTAATTCTGATCATTTATATTTGTAGCCCATATGCCACACCAGTCTATTCACTTTAGCATCTTGAGTAATATCTGTTCCTATCAAATGCTTTATATTTTATTTTGGACCAGGGAGAACAAGATTAAACTGTTACAAAAGTAAGAAGTTGGAAGCATCTTATGCCTGCACATAAGAATCAATCATATATTACCAACAGGGTTGAAGAACCACCTCATGAAATCCTAATAATATAATAAATACTACAACTTGGGCACTTCGCATTTTAAGTTTAGTTCTGCCATTATACTGATGTCATGGTATTATAATATATACTAATACTTCCTGAAGATGTGAATTATCTGAAGATTATTCTTTCCTAATGTCTCAGTAACTGTAGGATTTTGATCTTGAAGAGAAGTGGTTCCATAATATATGTAATAGTTTTGTTGAAAGAGTAGTTCTTCAACCACAATACTCCTATGAATAGAAATAACAGTTTTTAAAAACATTGGGACATGCATGCTTTTGAAAGCTGAAAAATAAGTGGTGTATTCTGTTTAGTTAAACAAGAGCTATTAAGAGGAGATTAAGTGCTACAGTTTTGTTATTGCTGCTGTTGATAAAACCAGTATTTGTTTGAGCACTCTACCTTTTAGATCCCTTTCTTTAAACTGGGTAATAGGAAACATCATTGCATCTGCAAGTTGAGTTGAAAGTACTGCATGACAAGAGCTGAGCTATAAAAGATAAGAGAAAGATGGAAATTTTAGGAAAATAGAGCTGTGATTAAATCAAATCGAAAATAGGTTGTCTCTCAAAGATGACATGTACCACTCAAACGTAACTTTACAGTCATTTCTTTGCAGTTACTCTTTTCTAGGCTCCTGATCTTGTCGCTAGCTATTTATAGAAGACTTTTGGAGTTTAGTATTTCTCCCTGCTTTTCCAACTTTATTCCAAGTTACTGGATCATGTCAGAAGGTGACCTCGTACATTCTGAGGACTAGTTGATTTATGTCTCCATTTTCCCTCCAGCTCCATTACTGACCACCTTTCACAGACTACAGACATAGAACAAATGTGTTCTTCCTCCCAAAATGCTGTTTACGTAGTGTTAACAGTGAGGAGAGAGATCACAGAAATAATCCTGATTTAGATCTTAATGGTGCCAAATTGTCTTTTTTAAGAGTCAGTCTAACACAGACAGCAGGAGGTTCTTCTGTCAGCCAAGTGTCTAAAATGAGGAAATACAAAGAGCCTCAGGAAAACCAGCTTCTAATTGCCATTCTATAATGGAATTTGGCTCTGAGTTAAGCTACATTCTTTCTCAACAATGTATCCTCATTTTGCTGAATTGATGCTTGATCTTCAGGTTATATAACTTCAAATATAAGTTGCAATATACAATTAAGTGTTACCTTACTGATAAACAAAAGCCATTTCTGTACCTTCTCTCTTAAAAAACGCTAAAATAGTGAAGCAAGTTCAAGTCTACATGACAACATTGGCAAAGTAAGTGAAACAATGCAAGTACTTGCCTCATCTATCACTTTTGCAAATTGCTGTAGAGTGGAAGTCATAACTTCATCATCTCCCCCTAGTGGAAAACGCTACAACAAAGTAAAAGGAGACATGTTACAGGGTTTTCTGCCAGTCACAAAACTCCATTAGCCATGTCTATGAATGTATTAGGTATTCCACTATTTTAAAACATTGTACAATTAAGATACACTGAAGCACTTCTTTACTGTCCTGTGAAGAAGGAAAAGTGGGGAGAAATAATATGCAATTCTTTTTTTTTTAAATCTATTTTTAAAGTAGATTAATATAATGATTTTATAAATCATTATATTTTATTTTTTAAAAATCAGGAAATATGCAGACGACATCTATGAGGATTTTTCTCCAACTTTGCTTATTTTTTGATAATTTTATAATAATTTGCAATATTTGATGTTGATCTTAAACATCTAGTTCGTAAATTATGTGGTTATGTGAAATTTTTAAACCATCCAAAAGAGTTTCTTTCTGTTAAGCCTTGACGGAGGCAAAAGTGCAACCGAAATGGTCACAACTGAAAAAGAAATAATCTATTTAAAACATTATTTGTGTATTGTTAAGCTAATCTCCTGACTAGGAAAAAAGCAGTCCAAAGGAGCCAAATCAGAAAAACAGGTCAAAAGGTCAAATGCTAATTTAATTTTTCTTTTAATTCATGGAAGCTATTCATAAACCATTTGGAAATATAAACCACAAATAATTTCTTTAATAAAACTTTGAGTCACTCCTTTCAGCTTATTAGATTCCCCCTTCCTCCTTCTCAATGAATGTAGCAAATAGTAATTGTGCTAAGAGGAAATTTTTCTGATTTAGTTGAAAGAATTAATATGAAGACAGATTCTTTTGGTAAAGATTCAAGTCACCACCTACAGCAGTGCACTTTATCTGAACCAAAGCTAAATACATTCTACACTGTGCTCTGGGAGATAAAAAAACTACAAAAATACACAAAAGACAATTATTTATACAGTACCTGTTTCTCATATTCCTTCAAAAGCTTTGAAGTCAGATGAGTTGCTGCACTTAATTCATTCTGATTTCAAAACAAATAACAAATAACAAATAACCAAGCTTGTTACTTTTTTATTTAAACCAATATTAAAAATTTCTATATTTGCAGAGGAAACCGTTACAGACATGTAACTTAAAACTTGACTGTAGATTCTCAGAAAACGTAAGTATCCTGCTTTTCCATTTCTCTAACACTGAGAGTTACAGGTAATCAGTGTTTACAACTACCAAGTTCACAGTCTACTATGTGCACCAATTTCTATATTTTTCATATTACGCAGTGCATATCAGAATTTAATTATTTACAATTAGCTGCCCCAGTTACTGAGTATTAGAAATTTATTTGTAAACAAAAGAAAATATTACACTGAACTTCAGTACTACCTGGTTACAAACTGCTCTGTACTTGTACACAGACAGGACCTAACTAGCAGAGTAAAGGTATGAAACAACTTCATCTTTCATAACGTAGTTGAAGGAGAAAGGACAGAAATTAAAAGCAGACTAGGCAGTACAATAAAACCACATAGCAGTAAACCTGCAATAAATACACTAGTCATTAAAGTGAAAACCGTAAAATAAAAGTTCAAAAAGCAAGAGTAACAAATCAGTAGAAAAATCAAACAGTTCAAGTATATACAAATTAAAAACACAGCCACAGAATCAATTGTTCAGAAAAACTCATAGAATAGACTCTGTCTTTGGCATAAAAGTGCAGTTACTTTCTAGATGCCGAGTGAAATGTGAATATATTGTGGGTAAAAAATAATCTCCCACTTGGTCCATACTATTATGCACACTAAGATCATGATGGGTAACACTTGGGAAATAGAACTATTAGAAGACCAGAAAATATTTTTACTTGCAAAAGAAATTACAAGTATTTAGTCTTTACCACTCCTTAGCATAAAGAAAAACAATTATTTAATTCTTATTTTATTTTACTTCCATATTTAAAGAATGTGGACATCTGAAAAAAAATATTGCTCATAATAATTTCAAAAAAACAGCATGATACATGAAATGGGGTTTGAAAGCTTTATAATGCATTCAAGATTTTCATTAACACTACCTGTGCATCGTATATTCTGTGCATGGCTTGAAATAACTGATTGATGTAATTGGAAATTGCAGCAGCATCTTCTTCAAACACTCCCAGCAAAGACCGGGTCTGTAAAAATGAAACAGCCAAAACACTAACATATCAAGTTAGAAAGTAGCATTTAAGTGTAACCAAGTTTCAAAGTTAAATAGCATTGTTTCAGGTTTCATTACTAAAGTTTATAAACCCACCAAGGCTGTTTACAGGACAGGTATCTGTTGCATGCCAGAGGATCTTAAACATACCCAAGCTCAGCCTTGCTCCTACTATCACCTTCTCCAGGTTAATAAAATTACATGTTCAGAAATTAAAGGGAGATGGATAAGTGCATAAAAAAAGTTGGAACCACAAGCAGCTACTGGACCCACTACAGTACATCCCTAGGGAAGAGTAAAGATGACTCATATTAAACAGCACACCTGGTATGCACATCTCTTCTGCAGTGAGATCAAAACAAAGGCTGTGGCTCTCTGATACTGTCGATCCTGCAGGAGAAAAGCTGCTGGCTGTGCATGGACCTATAATTCACCTGTGCAGTAACAGCCAATTCTGTGATCAAAAGGCTGAGGAATTAAAGTCAGAGCAAACCAGTGTAACCTATATTTTGTTGTTCTTAAGACACATGTTTCTCCCCCTCACCACTCCCTGGTGAACAGGAGTGGAAAGATCTGTCCTTTTGTCCTTACTCCAGCTTATCAGTCAGCCTGTTCCTTAGCTGGTGTCACCCACAAGGTAGATGACTATACACTCTGTTGCACTTCCTGCATCACTCCTGATGGTGCCTAACAAGAGTCACCTCAAAATTAACCTCTTTATCACTGTCCACCTATTAGACTGCAAAAGACTTATCACTACTCCTTAAGCCAAACTATCCAGCCAGTTTCTCCACCCAGGTCACAGCCCAAGTCTCTCCATTTTGGCCAGAAGAATGTTACCAGAGACCATGTCAGAATCCTTGCTTAAGATAAAAGGTGTCCACTGCTCTTCCCTGTGACAAAATGGTCGACTCTGGATGAGAAGACAAGCAGGTCGCTCAGACACAATTTGCCCTTAAGCTTAAATGAGATGCTGACTCAGGTGCTCGTCTCCTTTTTGCCCTTGGAAGCAATGTCACGCCTCACCACAAGGATATTGGATGGCCTCCTTTCACCAAGACAGGACCCCAAAAGGAGGAAAAGCAGAGCATGTGCCTTTAACTCCACAAAGCCTCCATTTGCCTTTCCTAATCTAAAATACTGGATGGATTGGATAAAATATTTGATGTAGGAACAGGAGTATCACTTGCAAGACTCACCAAAAAAAACCTTTTAACTCTAGTAACATTTTAGCAAGAAGACTGTGCTTTGGTTTTAGGTTTACACTAAAATTAATTCCAGACAGAAAATTGAAAGAATTTTAAGTACATAAGTTTATTTCCCCCCCCCCCCCATTATGACTGTTAAACACTCAAAACTGGAAACTCTCTCTGTCTTCCCTAGGCTAAATTGCTGCAGTTTCCTCAGAGAGGAAGAGAAGGGTCTGATGGGACCTGGGAAAAGAAAGAAAAACTGACAGAACAAGTCTGGGGATCAGGAAAACCTTTCTGAGGAGATGAGCGAAAAGCACAGGACCGCACTGTGCACGAAGGGGGGGTCGCTGTTAGGAGTCCTCCCCGTGTCAAAGACTTGTCCTGCGACTTTAGTCCATCTGCCCTTTTCCTACTTTCTGCCTTTAATGATAATGAAGTACATATTAAACCTGTAGAAAATATGTTATTTGACCATTCTTTTGACATGAAATTCTTCTATTTAGCTTGAATTAGATGCCCAGCTGTCTCACAAATATTATGCCACATAATGCCCACAAGATACTTAAATATATTAAAAAAAATCAAATAGCATAATCAACAAAATAAATTATTTTAATGGTGGGTCTAGTTTATAAGACAAGTGGAAAAGGGGGGTAGAGGAGGAAGGAGGTGGAGGAAGACTCAAATATTTGCCAGGTGTGGCAACGCATTGCGTCACCCTAATAGCTGTGACTCTCCCATTACAGGAGAAAGAATGCAAAGGGAAAAATTACATAGTACCATAACCACTGAATTACATATTCATGACATTTCAACCAGAACATAAAGAAACCTGAACTTGTCATTTTAAAGGAATATCACATGAGGTTTCTGGATTATGCTTACTCTTTAAAACCAGATGCTACGGAACAATAGCATTTCTATGTTTTATTATAAAAATGTCAGTTACTGATGTCTGGACTTCAAACTGACATTGTATGATATGAATGGAAAGAAAACCTGAAACTGTAAACAAGTTATCGTGGACTATTGCTTAGTGAAAAAGTCGAGGAATTGTTTAATCCTGTTTCTAGCAAAGCTTTGCATAATTTTGCATGTTCTTTAAGATGCTTTCAATGCACATAGATGAGCAGGTACACTCGAAACCACCACTGATGAGCTGCACAAAGAAACCACCTAAGTACAAGTCAGTACACTGTTAAACATTCTATGTCATCACATGTATGGTAGTGTGTGACAGAAGACAGAGCCTGTTCTGTTGATTCTCTTGGGTTTTTTTACTGTGCACTGCTTCAGGAATGCAAATAAGTCTGAGCAGAAACTCTCAAAATATACATATAAACATTGTGTATGTGTGTAATATGTGTGCTAAGTTAATATTTAAATTGCACTGATTTGCATAGCAAAAGACAATGTAAACTTGGCATTTAGTTTACATCTAAAACCACAGCGGTTAGACTTTTATCTTGCAAGAAGAGGAAACAAATGGGTCTTGCCATTTTAGAGAAGCCTTTCCTTACCTTGGATGCAGAGTAAGTTTGATTTGATGTTTATATACCTAAAGTTCATGTCTGAAATGTGTAAAGGTGCAAAACTGCAGTCCAGAGCTCAGTACTAAATAATGACCTAGGCTGATGAATTTTTTAATATTACAGCATGAACATATCAAACAGAGAGTCATGGCAACTCCTACAGAAAGCAAGGTTTCTACTTTCTTCAAGCCAGATTTGCTGCCATTTTTGTCGCACCAATTTCAAAATGACAGATATAAGTTAATGCAACAGAAGACTGTAGAGTCTTTGTTATGTTCTTCTAAGAGGTGGTTAGACAGAAATCACATGAACTAGTAGGCTGACAGAGAGATGTAGAATTTTGTACCTGAAATTAGAGAAGATAATGGCAAATCTAGTAGTTTAACCACATCAAATTCATTGGTTTGAATTAAGCTTTGCTACTCTATCACTAATAACCTCACATGGAAGAGTCTAGAATTTATAATTGTCTGAGTATGTAACTTTTTTGCATATGCTTCTCAAATGACATTCCAGTCTTAATTGCTTTGAAAAAAAAAAAACCTCCTATGTCCCACTTTTTAGGGATCCTAAGTTCATCTTACATGTGACATTTCCTATAAATATGAGTAGTTCTGACTTCTGAATACTGAGAACAGACCCTCAAGAGATAATTTTGTTAAATTACTATTATTACGGTAAAAAATTTTCCTTGTCATGACCGTACATCAGGTTTAGTTTCTGGGCCCGAGACCATACTACCAGCCAGATCTCTTCTAACATTTAGTGTCTGAACTATATGGGCACTGTACTTTGGAAAGCAATAATATGCGTTCTGCGAGGCCACCTTCTGTTGCCTTTCCAAAGTCCTCCCTGCCCTTGCTGTAGATTTGTTAAAGAGTTGGCATTTTATGGGTTGAGTTCCCTATTAGGCAAGTTTGTCTTCTAGGGCCGAAGAATCAAACCTACCAATTAATATTCTATTACAACATAGGAAGTTTTGCTCATCTACATAAACGATGCAGCGAAACAAGGATCTTTATTCAAAAGTCTGAGTAAAAAGAAAATACACTGTAAACTTTTTTGTTGTCTAGGAAAAGAAAAATACTTGCTGTTGCTGCTGCCAGCAAAATAAATCAGTGGAACTGAACAAAGCACTTCCTGCTTGATAGCAGTATGAAAGAAATGCCAACGCGATAGACAGCATCGCTGACAAAGGTCAGGCAACAAAAATGGAAGGAAGGTACCAGAGCAATTAAAGGCCTCTCGGTACCACGCTTTTCCCACCCCCTCACAGCCTTAACAGCCGCCGCGGTAACCTGTCGCGAACCGCTCCGTTTGCTACATAACTCATCCAGTAACTGCCTTCCCTACGCATGTATCAAAAGTGAATGCGTTTTTAGTAAGAGATCAAGATAAGAAAAATCGTCTTGAGAAGTGAGGACGGGTTTGGTCAACACGAGGTCTCAACAAATCCTGACTGTGGCGGGCGGGGGGGGAAGCAGGGAGCCGGTGCGAGGCAGGACCGCCGCCCGACGCCGTAGCACACACCGCGGGAATATCGTCACCGGGCTCGCTGCTCTACCTACAACCGGGAAGCGCGGATGCAAACGGGACGACGACGCCGAGACGGGGCCGAGCCCTCGCAGGGGCACTGCCGAAGCC